>NW_022196391.1:0-200704 GCF_008641045.1 Pistacia vera
CAAAAAACTATTAAACATGATTTTTCAACCATACTAGAAGAAACATGGAAAGGTGTAAAGATACAGATTTCACAAGTAAAACTGGCAATAGAAAGCGTGGACTGGCAGAAAATTGGGCTTTAAGACCACGGGCAAGATTACCAATAGTTTGAATGGCTTCAACTGTAATAGCAATATTCATGTCTATTATAAGCTGCACAAAGACACCTGGTGAGACATTTACTTGAAAATCAGCTAACAATCGCGTGACTTCTTAACTGACCATAAGTACAATAAAAAAGTCAGCAGATTACTACCATGTTCAATACTTGATTCATACATTACTCGAACTGTTCGAGTTCAAGTTCGATTCGACAGATTCTAAGCCAAAACAGCTCAATTCAACTACAGGCCTAGTTGGGTCAAAACCCGTACTCATTCCCCATCCAAGTTGTTCCATTTCACAATTCGAATTGTCTTGAACCCGATGATCCCCTATATGCCTCAATATCAGACGGACCAAATTCGGTCCTTGTAAGACAACCTCTCGTCGAGCAGGGGAATTACGCCTCTTAAGTTGGCAATTTTTGACGAGCTCTCATCACCAAGGATGAACTCGGTTTCATTGATGGCACTGTTCCCATGCCATCTAAACCAAATCTTCAAAAATTCTGGAAACGTTTGAACACTCTTGTTCGATTGTGGATCACAAATTGTATGACTCACGAGATGGTTGCTGGTTTACTAATTAGGGCTGTTTATATCCGGATATCCGATCGGAATGGCCCTATTTCTGATCTGATCTGGATTTTTGGATTAGGATATATCCTGATCCGAATCCGATCCGAATTATATGGATATCCGATTTTTCGGATCGGATAACCTTATATCCGAAGTCAATCCAAATTTTAGAAAATGCTTATTAAAAAATTAAAATCAAATAATTCTTCTAATAAAATTGAAATTACAATGCATGATTACCAACAAATTAATCCACAAGTTGTTTAATGCCAACTTAACACAAAATCTATTACCCAAATTACAATTACAAATTTAATGAAAAGACAAACAAATTAGCCAACTTAATACTAATACATCTTTTGATCTTCATGCCAACTTCATCACACCAACTTCCCTCTATTTCCTTGCTGGACAGAATTGCGATCATGGTTCTTCATTCTCAAGTTAAAGCTTGTCTTCATGCATCCAACCTGCAATTTACAAAATACAAACTTTAATTCTAGAATTTATGCTTCTTTAATCATTCATCCCTAAAATTTAATTCAGCCTACTAATATATAAAGACAACATTATGTTAGCAACCTCCAAAATGTCCAACCAATGTTAATGGATCCAAAACAGCAAGTATACAGCGAACAAATTTATACTCATAAATTAAAACACTTCTATTTTTTCAATCAAACAAACCAGCCCCACCAATTGGCTGGATTTTTGCCACTTCAATAATCAACACATTACATAATACAACATCAAATAACCAGAAGGCAATCAACAACATTAACATAACAACATTCTTTATGCAACATATATAATTAAATTGTATTTGGGGGGAAAATTCTATTCTTGGTAAAACTAATTAAACAGTAAAAAATCAATATTCCACCTTTTGGGGGGCTGCACCAATACAAAATGACATAGAGATGGTCTTAGTCAACAATCATCTAGATGAACACAAGAATTTTCCATTGCCAAAGATGAAATCCCTACAAAAAGTTGGACAAAAACATAATATGAGTAATGATACCTAATTTATTCAACATGAAAGATATAAGTTATAACTAAATATTAATTATTTGAAAATGAAGCAAACGTTTTACCTGACTCAATTTCTAATAATTCATCCAAGCTCTCCTCATTGACAAATGGTGCACGCGTAGCCCGAATCCAATCTTGCGCACAAATAAGAGCCTCCACTGTCTTAGGAGTAAGAGAACTACAAAATGAATCTAATATACGACCCCCAGTACTAAAAGTTGACTCCGATGCAATAGTATAAACAGGCATAGCCAAAACATCTCGTGCCATCAAAGAGAGAATTTGATATCTTGATGAATTCATCTTCCACCAAGTCAAGATATCAAAGTTCTCATCTCCATCATCTTCACATTGTTCCTTTAAATATTTTTCTGTAATATCCTCTCTAGCTAGTAATTCTTTGAGAAGTATATGACAAAATCTACTAAATAACTTTTGAAAACATATATACATATAGGAATATAATGTAAAATTTGAAAGTTCTAATTTTAATTCATATAAATATATACACAAAATAACTAATTTACTTTAATAAGTACAAGATAGTCTTGGACAGTGCCGCCAAACTCCTCCGCTTCCTAACGTCCCACTCGACTATAAATCATCTAGTACCTGCAAAACAATAAAATAACGGAGTGAGCAATAATTGTTCAGTAAGTAAACCAAACTGCATTACTATTTTTTTTTCCTCGGTTACTCATATTCTGACTTTCCTTTTCTCACTTTAATCTTTTCTAATATTCTTCATTCTTTCTAATATGTTTCATTCTTTTCTAATATTCTGCATTCTTTTATGATATTTTGCATTCTTTTCTGATATTCTGCATTCTTTTCTAATATTCTGATTTGCTACTTACCAACGTGCAAAGACAATTAATAAAACTGTACATCGTCGAGCACATAAGAAATGCTAAATATTGCAAGTAGCATAATACATATGCAGAATAATAAACTTTTTTTGAGAAATGAACTTTATTTTTTTCTGTTTTCTGTCATTTATTTTGTATCTCTTTCTTTTCTTTTCTGTTTTCTGTTTTCTGTTTCTCTTTCTTTTCTTTTCTGTTTTTTGTTTCTTATTCTGTTTTGCCGATCGAACTAGGCTGAGGCATGAATTTGGAACCCTGGCCATGTGAGTGTATTCTGAAATTCTTTCTGGGTCCAGTCCTCATCCACATGCACTGCTGACAGATTGTACTAATTTTGTTTTTTTATGCTGAGGCCGCTCACTGATGGCGGCATGCATGTAGGTATTTTCTGTTGGGTACAGTCCTCATCTATATGCACTGCTGACAAACTATACAAATTCTGTTTTTATATGTTGAGGCCACTCACTGATGGCGGCGTGCATGTGAGAATTTTCTGTATCTCTGTCACTCATAGGTTCCCCATCGCAACAACCTTCTAACATAACATTCTGTAGAAAGAGATCCTATACACTTTTCTAAATAAATTTCCAAGCTATGGAAATTCTACACTTGTATTCTTTAGTAAATGAGAAAAATATACATATGTACATGTTAGCTTATAAAGAATCTATAAGCCATTTTCTCTTCTTTCTTTTTCTCATTCTTTGTTAACATTTTCTTTAATATTATCATTTACCAATCAAGACTATGTATAAATAAATCATATGCACAATATATGCATGATCAAGCCCATTCTTTGATGTTCTTTCTAAGTTCAAATACACAAACTTGAGAATTCATTATGGCATATTGATATGTCATGACACATTCTACCATTCTCTATTATCAACCATGCCATAGCAAAGTAACACTTTAACATACAATTCTTTTCTAACACTTTCATGTGCTATTCAAGAAGTAGTAAAGGTTCAAGTAACTAGAACCAAGCACTAAGGGCCATCTCTCTCATGGAACTACCATGACCAAGTGATAATCCAAATTTTGGCATAACAAAATGCACTCTTGAATACTAAAATTTACACTTGGTTAAGCCCAACATAATCTTTCTACTTCAATTCTTGCATTTCTCTAACCCTTTCTTCAATAGGGTTTAACCAACTCATGCATGCATTTTCTCTTTGGATTTTCATCAAAAAATTCATACGCACATAAATACTAAGTTGGCTACACTTCCACATCTCTCTAAATCCACCAAAATTTGAGCAAAAACTCACTAACTATAGCATTAAACTTGGCCGATTTCAACAATTCTCCACACTTCAAAATTCCATCACTAATTCAACCATAATTCCACCAATTCATCACATACTCATACACTACTTCTCATGGCTGGAAATTTACACATCACTCAATATCAAAACAGCCAATAATTCCTACATACAATCATATCCAAACATGTAAGAATCATTCTACACAAGTCTTGCTCAAATCAAGGCTAAAATTGGGTTTACTTACCTTAAATGTGTGAAATAACTTCCCTTTGCTAAAAGTCTCTTCCTCTTGGATCTAGATCATATAAAAACCATAAGAATTTAAAACTTTAAAGTTTCATTACACACCTTGTGCTAGAATCTTACCTTTGGATGCTTTAGGATTGAAAAGCCACAAGAATTTAAGCCAAATCCTATGATTTCCCTTTGGAATTTGGTGAAGAAATTTGAGAGAAAAAGGGTTGAGGGTGGCGTGTACAAGAGCTGAAAAATGGTTAGGGTTTCTTTTAATGAAACCTTATATCTAATAATATATACATGTATTCCTATTTTGCCCTTGTGCTTTCTATGAAATCCCATCTATATCCTTTAGTCAATTACCAAAATACTCTCATTTCTATTGTCTTTTTTCACATTATTTTGCTTGCTTTCACTCCCCACTTTTTCATCTACTTATGAGTGAAAAGACCATTTTACCCCTAATGAAGTTTTAAGGAGTTTTCTTCACATTTGTTTAAGGTAAATTCAAAGAAATCCAATTAAGGGTACTAGGGCGTAAATAAAATTACGTACCTTGATGTGAGTGTTACATTTTTCCACTCAGATTTGGGCTCCAACAAAGCATGTTGTCCAGTCTTTTGCTCTTTAAACATAGCCTTCATAGCGACTTGAGGAGCAACATTTGCATCAGTCAAATCAATATTTCTTGCAAGTTTAGTTTGCTGACTTGACTGCATACTGGGAGAAGTCTTAGCCAAACTATATTCCTCAAATAGAGCAAACAAAGTGTCATGCACTTTTGTTTTCAGTTTATCAGCTTTATCATCATCATACGACTAATCAATAGCCCAATATACATATTCTAACTTTTTGATGGGATCCAATACCACTGCAATGAATATTATTATGTTGATATTATCAACATTTCTCCAATATTTTTCATGTTTTCCTCTCATTTTTGTTGCCATAAAACATAAGCCCGAATCATTACTTTTACACCGTGTCAAAATCTTCAAGCCAATGTCGTATATCTCCTCTATGTATACATTAGCAGTAACATAAAAGGAACCTGACACACTTAGAGTTGCATCATAAAAAACTTTCAAAAAAGGCAACAAATATCGAACATATTCCCAATCAGTAGGTGTAGGCAAACCCATTGACCTTTCCCCGCTAGTAAGCTCTTCTCTATACTTATTATTCTGGATTTCCAACAAGTCAAATGCTTTCTAAAATTTTAAAGCGACATCCAACATCAAGTAAGTGGAGCTCCACCTTGTTTCTACATTAAGAACTAAAAGACTTTTTGTTTCAATTTTTTCTTGCTCCACACACTCCTTAAACCTATGTAATCTCGCTGGAGAAGACCTCACATATCTCACAGCAAAACGAATTCTAAATATTGAATCGTCTATAACTTTTAACCCTTCTTTAATAGTTAGACTCAATAAATGTGCACAACATCTCATGTGAAGAAAGGAACCATTCAACACGCTTCCATTCCAACATTCTAACCAATGTTCAAGATAAGTTATTCTAACATCATTAGAACTTGATTTGTCAACCGTCATGGTGAACACCTTAGAAATACCTCAATCAATCAAACATCTTTCAATTGACTTTCCAATAATTAAACCTTTATGGCTAGTAATCGGACAAAAGTTTAAAATTCTTTTGTTCATTTTCCAATCATCATCAATAAAGTGAGCCGTAAGACACATGTAATTAAGGTTTTGACAAGATGTCCATGTATAAGTGATTAAACAAACACTATGAGAGTACTTACTAAAATAATTTTTCAACTTTTGTCTCTCATCAGTATAAATGTTCAAACAAACCCTAGCTACAGTCAGTAGTACGAGAGGGAACTTGAAACCTCGGTTGTGCTACACTCATCATGTATCGGAACCCCTTCATGCTCCACATGCCTAAATGGTAACTCATCAATAATTATCATTTTAGCTACAGCCTGTCTAATCATATCTTGATCGAATTTCCAAGTCACAAGTGAATGGGGTGTAGAGGTGGAAGTAGGTACAACACCACTAGAGAAGTCACTTAAGTGTTGTTGAAAAACTAAGGTTTTTTGTCTCTTGTCCACTAAATTGAAAAGGTATTTATAACACCAATTTAAGTGATTACGTAGAACAGTAGTACCACTTTTACTTGCACAACCAAGACTAGTCCCACAATAATTACATGAAGCTGTTGTTTTCTCCCTAGTCTCACAATCATTTTTAGTGAAATGGTCCCACACATCAGAAGCATTCTTCCTAGTACTAGTAATAGTAGAACTCACACGTTTGGATTCTCTAGGTGGTAGTGGTGGTGGTAGTGTTCCTGGTGGAGACACGACATTCTCAGGAGTAGGATTCACATTGCCATTTGTCACTGGGGTCGACGTATGAGCTGCATTTGAAGTCCCACAAATAGTACTAGTATTTTCACCGGTAGATGACATCTACAATATCAATACAAAAGAATATATCAATTAAAGCATTTGAAATGAATAATTAATAAGTAAAAAAAGCCAAAATTAAGTGAACTGCCCAAAATTAAGTGAAATAATGCAATCATGCCTTTATCTGTGAAGGAATTCCAGACCCAATTGAACAAAACCAAGTGGTGTATTTTGTTCACTCAATAACAATTTTACCCATAAATGTTCATGGAATTGGAAGGTTATTTCACGTTCCAATCCTTCTTGCTCCTTGACAGCACCAAATGACTTTAGTTTCTAAATTGGTTTTTCAAATACCCATTATGGTAGCTGTTCTATTGATTGGCACACCTAATAAGCATACGATCCATTGGGAAATAACAAAGGCAATGTCCTCTCAATATCTATTTTTGAGAGAAACATTTCTGACCATTCTAGGCTAACCAGAACATAGGCATTTACTTCATCTAGGCCAACCATAACAAGAACACCATTATAAAACTAGAATTGCACTCAATTTTTTCAGCAAAATTTTTTATAATACACTCATTATAGGTGGAGACATAAAATGCAATTGGCTAACACAAAACTTATCAAATCAATTACCAAAGTCTTATAAACAAAAAAAAAAAAAAAAAAAAAAATTAAGTCAGTAGACTTTTATAGAAATATGGATCACTTTCATTAATTTTTTTAAAAAAATAAAAAAATAAAAAGAGAATGAATGAACTAATAACCAACTGGCTCCACTATCAAAACATTAAATAAGAGGGATAAATGTTAATCAAACTTTAGGCTTTAGTAATAATTAACTTGCAAAACTACTACAGAGGTTCAAGAGGTCAAAATTAAATCCAAAGCAGCACAACTTCGTCATATACTGCACCAATATATTTACATTGACAATCTTGGAAAAACCTCCAAAATATTACATCATTACAATGAATACTAACCTTTATTGATGGCAAAAAGAGGAGTGGCTCAATGGAGGAAAATGCCACGAAAAAAAAAGACGAGAATTGAATTAGTCTAAAAATCAAAAACCAAAAATCGTAGTAGAGAATCCAATTTGAAGACTTAGCCATAAAAAATTAGAAATTGGAAAAACCTAGATTGTCTTTCATCATTTTACCTCATATATGTCTAGCACTTACACCTAACCAACAAACCTACGTACAGAGAGTCCAATGTGGTGGCAACCACAACTATTGAGAAATGGAAAGAGTGAAGATCGTGCTGGATTGATGGTTGGCGATGAGAAAGTGAAGAGATCGTGACTTTGGTGATAGATTTTAGGTTAGAGTTAAAACTTAAAACTAAAAAGCAAAATGTAAAGGGAAGTTAAAACAACGTCGTTTAGTTTTTAAATGTAAAATCCAGATCGGATACGTATATTTGGTTGTTTAGCACATCTGATCTTTATCCGATCTGGATATTCGGATTTTTAAATTATTACTATCTGAATTTGATTCAGATTTTTGGATATCTGATTTTTTCGGATCATATCTTATTTTTGATAATTTTGCACAGCCCTAATTTACTAGCAACCGAAGATGCTAGAGAACTAAAGGAATTTATAAAGGAGATGCACAGGACATTAGATCTGGTGAAAAAAAATTCATTACGCCAAAGCCTTGTCGAACTCCAGCAAGGCAACTCAACCGTTGCATCCTGTTTTAGCAACCTTTTGGCATAATGGACCGAGCTGGATGTCGTCAAAACACCTCTACAGGGACCACCTAAAACACTAAAACAATACTAAGAAATTAAAGATCAAGGGCGAGTTACAAAATTCTTAATGGGATTGAATGAGGGCTTTCTTCCTTTCCGGACCCAAGTGCTCGCCACTTCAACAACTCCAAATCTTTGTCGTATTTATCAGTTGGCAGTGCAGGATGAGAATCAACAGGCAGTGACACATGATGGATCTAAAAGGGTGATGAGTTTCACAGCATAGAAAAAGTTTTTTGAAAAAGAAGGAGAAGGGGTGGTGTTAGGTTTGCAACAAAAATGTCATTTTATCGATGAACAAATGAACGGTCCAGGTCCATCACTACAATCCAATGGTTCTAATCTAGTTGCTTCGATAAAATATCCAAATGGCCCTCAAAGTATGTCATCTTTATAGAATAGTCTGCAAAATGTATTGTCTTCACAAAGTAATCCTCAAAGTTCAAACAATCGCAATTTCAACCCTAAAGGAGAAAATAAAAAAAAGGGTAAGACGTATTATGATTATTGCAAACAGAAAAATTTGTAATAACTCTTTCTAGCTAGTATACTTTGGAAAATATAATATGAATTCACTAAACATGTTATAAAAACATATAAGTATATAAGTAGAAGGTGGTAGGCCCAAAAAATTTCTTTACTTTTATATATTAAATTCTTTACAACAACTAAAGTATCATATACATAATCTCAAAATACGGTGGACAGTAGTGTCATTCCCCTCCGCTTCTCGCCATTCCATCTGACTGCTTCTCACCTATTTCCTGCAAAAACATTTGAAAACAACTGGGTGAGCACTAGTTGCTCAGTAAGTAAATCCGCTATGCTATTCTTCTATCTCTGTTGTTCATATTCTGAATTTCTTTCCTTACATCACACTTTTCTATTCTTCTCGGTTCTTTCTTTGTTCTTTCTCTGTTCTAATTCTTTCTGTTCTTTCTCTATTTCTAATTTCTCACTACTCATGATAGTAAACATGGTATCATGCATAGGTGTGATGCACGAATGCATAGGATGTGCATTTTCCTTTCTGTTTTTCTATTTCTTATTCTGTTTTTCTTTTTTCTCTGTGTTTCTTTCTTTCTCTGTTCTTCTTTCTTTTATTCTATTCTTTCTTTTCTTTCTATTCTTCCTTTTCTTTCTCTTCTTTCTCTTCTTTCTTTTCTTTCTATTCTTTGTCGATCGAACTTGGTTGAGGTATAGATTCGGAACCCTGGCCGTGTGAGTGAGTACAGTCCTCATTTACATGCACTTCTTACAGACTGTACAAATTATTCTTCTTCTCAGGCCTCTCACTAAAGGCAGCATGCATGCAGGTATATTCTTCTAGGTACAGTCCTCATCCACATGCACTCTTACGAATTCTACAGTTCTTCTTCTTATTCTTAGGCCGCTCATTGAAGGCGGCGTACATGTGAGAATATTCTTCTTCTTGTCACTCACGTGTTCCCCATCGCAACAACCTTCTTTTCTTTTATCTTTCTTTTAGAAATTAGTATTCTTTTCTTTTCTTTAATAATTCTCTTTTCTTCAATAATTCTCTTTTCTTCCTTTGCTCTTTAATATTCTTATATGCATGTATGCATGTAGAAGGGTTTTCTTATTGTTCTTTCTCAATTCAAATATTAAATGCAAGAATGCAATATGGCATGTATTCATGTCATTCTCTACTTTCTCTACCATCTACAAACTCATATTAAAATAATAAATCAATATATTCATACATGCACTTCTCTATGAAATTTCATCAAACACTTTGTATGCACAAATAAAGTACTAAGGTGATTACACTCTACCATCTACAAACTCATATCAAAATAATAACTCAACAAACTCATACATGCACTTCTCTATGAAATTTCATCAAACACTTTGTATGCACAAATAAAGTACTAGGAAACACTTTGTATGCACAAATAAAGTACTAGGGTGATTACACTTCCATAACAATCTCTAACCACCAAAATTTTGGAGCAAAGCTCCCTAAAAACAACTCCAAACCTGGCCAAGAAAATACACTACATAACTCTACTCAAATTCTTTCTTAGCTCATACAAACTTCCATCAATTTCTATAAACATAACCATCACTCCTCATGGTGGAATTCTAACCATGAATCATCATCAAATCTCAACACTCAAAGTACATAAAATACATATAAAACTTTCTCTACACACAATATTGCTCAAATCAAGGGCTAAGGTTGGATTTACTTACCTTGAACTTGGGTAGTTCCACACTAGAATTTCTCTCTTTGGTAGACTTCCTCTTCTCCTAAAACCCTATGCATATAAACTATAAGAATTCAATACTTTAAAAATTAATCTCATATTTTCTAGCTAGAATTCTTACCTTTGGATGCTTAGGATTGAATCTCTTCCAAAATCTAACCAAAAATCCTCTAAATTGCCTTGGAAATTTGATGAAGAAATTGAGAGAATTTGGGGATGAAAGTGGTGTGTGAGGGGTAGAGAATGGTAGGATTTTCATTATTGAACCCTTAATATCTCATTTATTACTTATACCTTCCCATTTTGCCCTTGCACTTTCTATGAATTTTCACCTTTGCCCTTTAATCAATTACAAAAATACCCTCATTTCCATTGCATTCTTTATGAAATTCCACTACTTTTCACTCCCCACATTTCAACTAATTATGGGTGGAATGACCATTTTGCCCTTAAGAAAGTTTTTTCTAGAATTTTCTCAAAAATGCCAACAAGTTCTTTGCCCTGGCGAAGCTTTTTCTTCACCTCGGCGAGACATTCCAAAGCATACCTTGCCGCGGCGAAGTCTGTAATTCTAAAAGCACAATTTGGGCAGTATGTACAATGCCGTGGCGACAAAACTCCTTTGCCGCGACAAAGTCTGCAAATTCTAATTTTTCAATCTTTCACCTTAAAATAAGCAAAATTAAGGGAATTAAAGCATAACTCAGTTACGTACCTCGATGTGGGCATTACAAAATCACACTCCAGACACATGCTAAAAATTACATGGATGACTGGGTTCCACCAAAGGAAAGACTGAAACACCGATGGCCAACCAAGTCAAGACAACTTCAGAAAATCAACTTTTAATGCCTACACTCAGTCAGGATCAATACAGTCAACTCCTTCAAATCTTGAATCAGATCCCTAAAACTGACAGCACCTCAGGATCCTATATAAGTACGTATTTCTGTCTAAATACTCTTTGTTTTGCTGATACATGGATTATTGATTCAAGAGCTAGTGACCATATTGTTTGCACCGCGAAATTATTTGACAAAATTGAACCCATTTTACCACCCACACCAATCAAAATGCCAAACATGAATTTTTCTTAAGCAATACATATAGGGAATGTTATACTCACAAAACAGTTAGTCTTAAATAATGTTCTGTGTCTCGACTTTTACTTTTAACCTTATCTCCATATCTAAGATTTGTACAGACAACCATTGTTCCGTCCAATTTTTTCCTACTATAACTGTTTGACCAGCAAACTAATGGGCTTGGGTAGGATTCATCAAGGGTTATACTACTGGTCATCCATCCGAGAAGAGTAACCACAATAAAAGAGTTAAATAATTGTATTCCCAATAAAAATATTTCTCTATGTAATACAAATTATAGCAATAAAACCTCTTTTATTTCTCATCATCGATTGGGCCACAGTAGCACTATTCCTTACAATAATTGTCCAATTTGTCCACTTGCCAAACTAACACATCCAAGTTTTCCTCTTAGTATGTCTACAACCACAAGACCATTTGCCCTGGTTCACATGGGCATTTGGGGTCTTTATCATACCCCTAATCATGAGGGATCACGTTACTTTCTGACTATTGTCGAAGACTACTTTAGAGGAACATGGGTTTTTCTTATAAACACCAAAGCTCAAACTCATACCCATATTGGGCAATTCCTAATCATGGTTCAAACCCAGTTTCAGACAAAAGTGGAATGAACTCGTATTGATAATGCCCTTGAATTCTTTAATAACCAAAACACAACATTATTCATTTGCCATGGAATTCTTCATGAAAGTTCCTACACATGCACACCTCAGCCAAACGGGGTAGTTGAGAGAAAACACCGACACTTACTAGAGGTAGCTATGGCTCTAAAACACCAAGCCAACATTCTTAATTTTTTCTAGGGTGAATGTGTGGTCACAGCAGCTAATCTGATCAATCGGATTCCGATTAAAGTTCTACAAGGAAAAACACCTTATGAACTTTTATTCGACAAGAAACCTGATATCAGCCATCTCAAAGTATTTGGATGCTTATGTTAAGCTATTGTTGTACCATCAAAGACAAGCTTGATGCTCGAGCTAGGCGATGTATCTTTATAGGGTATATAATGGTACAAAAGGGATAATGGCTGTATAATCCAGATTAGGATATTTTTTTCACCAGTCGAGACGTGGTATTTTATGAAGAAGTCTTTCCATTCACAAAAAAAGAATCTAAAAGCACCACTTCTCAGTAGATTTCTGAAGCACTTGAAGATGTCATGTCTCCTAATCTAACAATGATTCCGATTATAGATAAAGCCCACAAAATACCATCTACAGAAAAAACTACTGCAGAGGAAAATAACAATACTGACCTAGCAGTGCCAGACAAAAATCAGCCAATTGAAGGTCTTTCACCTACATCTTCACCTTCAAAACCAAAACAAACACCTGTGCATTTTTCTTCCTGCACAATCTAACCACCTATCTGGAGTACAGATTACATTTGTCCTACAACTTATAACTCTACCATCTACCCTATTTCTAATTATGTCAGGTATGATCGTCTTTCCCTTTCACACATAATATGCATCAGTCAAATCTCTGAAGCACGAGAACTGACATCCTATTTTGAGGCGATACAACATTCCCAATGGTAGCAAGTGATGGAGGAAGAAGTTAATGCTTTGGCTCTTAACCATATATGGGATATACCACAACCTACTCACAGAAAACTGATAGGATGCAAATAGGTATATAAAATCAAACATCGGGCAAATGGATATATCGAGTGTTACAAAAGCTCGTTTGGTGGCCAAAGATTTCACTTAATGAGAAGGACTTGATTATCAAGAAACATTCTCGCTGGTTGCTAAACATGTTACTATCCGACCTTTCTTAACTGTAGCTGCTTTCAGAGATTGGCCCTTACTTCAGATGGACGTCCATAATGCATATTTTCATGGTGATTTAGATGAAGAAATTTACATGGAACTTCTTCCATGGATTTGCAAACAGGGGGAGAAGGCAATATGTCGTTTGCGAAAATCCCTTTATGGACTAAAGCAAGCGTTGTGATAGTAAAATGCTAAATTTACGGAAGCACTGGTGAAAATGAGTTTTAAAAAATCCAAAAATGACTACGCTCTCTTCACATGGAATAATGGAGCTTCCTTCATCAGTCTCATAATATATAGGGATGACATCCTCATCACTGGAAATGATGAAAGGGCTATTGTGGCACTAAAAGAACATTTGAATAAAAGCTTCCACATCAAAGATCTAGGAACACCTAAGTTCTTTCTTGGGATTGACATTGCAAGATCACCAACAAGCATTTCCCTAAGTCAACGAAAATACGCTTTAGAACTAATCTTTGATTTTGGGTTGTCAACATGCAAACCTAGTGTTGTTCCCATAGAACAAAATATCGAAGTCACAATCATAGAACATGAGACTGAAAGACAATCACCAGAAGAAGATCCCCCTCTACAAGATCATACAAGTTATCAAAGGTTGGTAGGGCATCTTATTTATCTTACAATGACTCAGTCAGATATAAGTTATGCGGTACAGATTCTCAATCAGTTCATGCAGGCACCAAAACAATCCCACATGGATGCTGCCATCAAAGTAGTAAAATATTTGAAAGGATGTCCTGGTGTGGGATTACTACTTCCTCAAAAAGGAAAGATGGAGATTTCCGCTTATTGTGACTCAGATTGGGGATCATGTCCAATGACAAGGAGATCATTAACAGGTTTCTGTATTAAGCTTGGAAGCAGTCTTATTTCTTGGAAAGCAAAGAAGCAAGCCACAGTGTCATTATCATCCACAGAAGCTGAATATAGGGTCATGGCTAACACCACATGTGAAATTATCTAGATTCTTGGACTTCTGAAAGATCTTGGAGCACAAATTAAGGAGCATGTTAAGCTTTATTGTGACAATAAGGTAGCAAATGATATTGTAGTGAATCCGGTATTTCATGAGAGAACAAAGCATATAGAAATTGACTGTCATTTCATCAGAGATAAGATACAGGAGGGAGTCATTAAAACTGCGCATGTTCGAACCACAGATCAACCAGTTGACATCTTCACAAAGGCCCTCAGTAGCAAACAACAGTTACATCTTTTACGCAAGCTTGGGGTTTATGACATTTATAAACCACAAACTTGAGGGGGAGTATTGGAAGGATGACGGAAGTCAAGGATTGACTTCCATCATATTGGAAAGATGGCGCACATCAAGTATTGACTTCCATTTTTGTACCTTAATTGTTGCTTGTAATATTATGCAGATTGTATTGCTAAAAATCATTTCTTTCCTTTTTGTTACGTTTTCTTCTTGTATAAGAATGCAGCAATTGTACATGAATGATACACAGAAAAGAAATACAAAAATTGTTTCTTCATCCTTATCTTTGAGCTTTCTCTGTTATTCTTGCCATCTCTAGCTCAGTCTCTTCTCTCTAACATAACCCATCATCCTTATTTATTCTACTGGATTAAATTTCAAAATCTAAGTTTCCCTTTTTCATACAACCTATTTTCTCTCAAAATTCTTATACAAAATATTTTTTGTAATCACTTCAACTTCTTGAGAACTAACAAAAAAAAAAAAAAAAAAAGAACTTGTCACATAACATATCAATTAGGACGGATAAATGTTAAAAAATCATTCTATTTCACTGTTTTCCTATATGTGATAAAATTAAACAATAGTTTAATCCTTGTTTAACTAGCAAATTAAACTAAATTTCTTAAAGCAAGCCCTAAGTAAGAATAGTCAATGAGAATATCCATTACTTGTTTGATTCCATCTTTAATCCCTTCAACAACAACAACAAAATTAATCACAATAACATATCTATAAACAATGAATTTCAAACTACACTCTTAGAAAAAAAAAAAAAAAAAGGAAAAAAAAAAGTTTAGGGTATTGAAGAAAAGATATATATATATGTATTAAAGAAATTATTATCGAGATTTAAAAAGACCTTTGGTGGATGAAATTGCTAAGCCCAAAACATCCACAAGTAAATACTAAATATGAATATGCTAGAGCCCAAAAAAGCCAATAAATGGGCTAGGGAAGACAAAGAGACAAATAGAAAAAGGGGTACCGGCGTAAATTACTAAAAATTCTGCGGTGAACCCGATGCTTTTGTTAAATAAGAAATTACCCTAAATATAAGTGGAAATGGACTCGACAGTTCATCCCCACTAAAACAATATCAACAATAACCCTAATTCAAGGAAAATTATCCTTCCCAACATGCCGACACTGACTTTCATTGTCATTTTCAGACATCAATTAAAAGCCTCTCCACGTTCGGAAGACACCATGGTTGCCAACAAAGCATTCTTTTGTGATGTCTTTCTCCTGGTCTACTTCTAAAAGGTTATTACGTGAACACCCCTAAGGTTTAGTGAGAGGAAAAGAAGACCCACAAGTTTTATTATTGATTTTTTACACCTTTATAATTGACACTTTTTGAACAGTTAATTTAGACACAGAATCCGTGGGTCTGAAACTACAACAAAATGGATTTAACAGAAACCACAGCCCAGCATATAAACTTCCCTGAAAGCTTCACATCCACAACAAAATGGACAAATCTTTCGTATAACATGATATCTGGTAGTTAGTACTAAATGATGCTTCAAAATTTTTATCTCCAAACAGCCCATTAAACTCGCTTCTGCCTCTTTATTCTCTCCAAGGCGCCGAGACGATTCTCACTGTCCTTATCTTTAACAGCAACTGTATCATCTCCATCCTCCTCTTTTTCACTCTCTTCTCTCTTTCTGCCTAGACCTCCAAAAACTGCTGCTGGAACATTCTTTTGTGCAATTTCCACTTTTTCTTCATCTTCTGAGTCACTTTCATCAGGGAGCTCAATGTCTTCATGATTTGCTGAGGCTTTTATCCCATTATCAGGCTGGGACTCCACTCCAGCACTCACGAACCCCACTTTTCTGCTACTGTCTTTGGCAGTAGTATTGTCTGTGGCGGGTGCTAATTGCCTTTCCAATGCAGCCATTTCATCTTCAAGGACCCCAGCCTGTTTCAGTTTGTCTTTGGCATCATCTATAGTCAGTCTCTGATCTTTCTGCATGAGATACTCTGGGAGAATGAAGTGCGTCTGAAAGAACAATAAAATTAGAATTAGAATCAAATCAGTATTTAATTTGACTGTACAAATTACACAAGAAGCCAAGAAAGAAAATCCAAACAGAGATGAGATGGATATCAGAAATGAGAAACCTCAGTACATTTATTAGAAGAACCACCACCTAGGATTCAGGCAAAGTGACCCACTCAACTAAACAAATACACTAAATTGTTATACAAATGGCTGCTCCCAGAGCATCCCTAAACTCAGTAAAGCACCAAAGGTTAACAGGAAAAACCACTTGTTTATATTTGGTAAAAAAGGAGAGAACTAATGCTTGAACATCTTCATTAAAGTCTCCAAAATTCACCTGGAAAGAAATAAATAAATGATTCAAATTGACAAAGATTCCCATCAAGCACATCTTCCTATCTCTTGGTTTTCTTTATTCATTATCAACTGACTGCTTGCATCAGAAAAAAATAAATTTATGGTTCAATTTAACATAACCCAGGAAAATTCTGAAAGACAATAATGGTTGATAATCAACCAAATGTTTCTGTGATAGTACTTTCTAGACCTAATACCCTTCTATCAGCTGCTAAACTAATTTGAAAAGCTAATTCTACGTATGCCTTCAGTAGCAAAAGATAGGAACTTTTGGTAATCATAGTTCATACGTCATTAAGTTAATAATTATGATCAAATAACAAAGTTGTATCCACCCTTTTGTTTGTTGCATAGAGAAGCCTATGCAACAGACAAGAACCATTCCGAGCTACAGTATCATTTCTTAGCATGGAAATTACTTTACTTTAAGGAAATTGAACCCAACTCAAGGAGAAGGAAAAAGAAAAAGTACCTGGCTATAGCTTGCAGAAACACTCCGTTTAATGCGTAACATTTCTCGGAAGGTATCTTCATTTCCATGTTGTACCTCAAATTCATGCCATCTATTCCAGAAGTCAGAATCAGATCGTGGATCAGCAAACTGAGACGCAAATACATATACAGCACGAGCACGATCAATTTCTCCCAAGCTCTTTTCTAGTTCTGCATACTTCAAACACATGGTCTTCACATCTTTGTCTGGAAGATCAGACTCTATTGCTTGCTCATATATTTCCCTTGTTTTTGGTACACCAAATATCTCAGCCGCTTGTGCAATATATATTTCATACATTTCCAATTTCTCGTGGTTTGGAACTGCTTTAGTAGCCTGATGATAGACCTTCATAGCTCGCTTTGCTAGACCATAATCTTCCTCCAGTTTTGCATATTGAAGATACAATGGTTTAACTGCATCAGCAGGGGCCTGATAAACAAAAGAAAAAGCATGTTAAGTTCAGTATCATGCAGTTAAAAAGTCAGAATGATAAATAATACAGGTAAGTTTCAGAGGCTTTGATTTAGGAGGAATAGGACACTTATAGGAATAAGACTCTTCTGTTCAAGTTTTCTCCAACATCATCCAATTTGTTTTTTTCCAAGTCATTTTGAGTAAAAATTCCAGCCATTGGTGCAAGAACTTTGATAAAGTAATATAAATTGAAGAATAAAACCACATTCTCTTAATAAGCTAGCTCAACTTGAGACTAATATTACTACTACCGCTATTAAAATTCTATCCTCTGAAACCAGACTTAAATGACCAAACTTCTTGTATCGATTACAAATGAACATAAAAAATTACTTTATAGCACAATATTGATGAAAATCACTTGTTACTACATTATGACTAAACTCCCATGGCATCCAAAATATCTGTGATCTAAAGTTCCACCTCATGAGCTTTGTCAAATTTCTAGTTTGAAAGAAAAAATCACGACGACATGACATTTTTGTCCATAAAATAATCAAACACATGCCAATTGCCAAACATTAAAATTAACAATTATAATAGAAAATAGCCCTCTCATGCTTTAATTCAATACGAATTTGAGATATAAAAAGGACATATTTCTGAAAATTGCAGAGGCAATAGATAACATTTAGATATAATCAAAACAAGAGAAGAAAGAAACTGGGGCAAACAGACAAAATGCAAATGCAAAAACACAAACCCCCTGGTGCAAGACTTCAAATGTCCAATGCCTTAATTAACAAGGTTATGCCAAACTGACTAACACATTTTTCATGTTAATCCCGTTGACTAAATTTCAAGGTAAATTAAAATTTAAAAATAATAACAGAAAACAGCTCTCACATGCTTCACTTCAATGTGAATTTGAGATATACAAAAGACGTGTTTCTGAAAATTGCAGAGGCCATAAGAATACATTTGTGATCTGTATACAATCAAGAAGAGATGAAGGAAGCTGGAGTAAACAGACAAAGTGAAAATGCACGAACACATAAACCCCTGGTGCAAGACTTCAAATTCCAATGTTTAATTAGCAAAGGTTATGTGCATTGGCTAAATGCATTTTATCATATAATCCCGTGACTACTTGCATTTTATCATATAATCCCGTGACTACTTCAAGGTTAATTAAAATATACGGAGAATATGTCAAAGAACCGATCAGTCTAAATTCCCACAGTCAAGAAGCAATCTAAATGAATCACATCACAACACATCTATCCATTAAAGCTTCAAGAAAAATCACAAATCCAATTTAACAGTGGAAACTCATATGCAGGCAACTCTCGAACGATAAATAAGACTAGAAAACTGGAGTAACTACAAAAAGCAGCAATGATCACAACAGTAACAAAGAGCATACCGTTTCAACAGCATTGTCAAATAATTCTCTTGCCCTTTCAAGTTTAGTCTTCCCATATCTCTTTACAAACTTTGAGAGGTATGTGACCCAGATATCTTTTACATGAGGATACTTAAAAATCTTGACTCCTCTTTCATATACTTTGAATGCATCTTCAAAGTATTTATGCTCCTGCACAAGTTGAAATAGAAAAAATATATCTACAAAATCCAATAAAGGTAAAAGGAGTGTAATAGAAAAAGTGAAAAACCATACAAAAAAAGTACATACTTCCAGAAGCAGTGCATAATTTATGATAATCTGAGGTGTGGCAATTCTCAAATCCAATATGCGCTCATAAACAGCCCGAGTGGATTCCAAGGTACCCAAGCTCTCTTCCAAATCCACATAAAAGGCCCAAAGTCTCAAGGATTTATGCAACTTCATCTGAGCTGGCTCATTTCCATCAGCAGCCACTGCAAGTGAATATAAAAAACCAATGGCTCAAAGGTTAGTAATTGTTTCACAAATACCCCAGGACTAGCTACTCAACCTTTTTTCCCTTGAAACTTAATAATGTCAGAAAAAAAAATTAAATCCAGAATAGCTCTTAAGAACAAAATGAATTTAGTACAGAATGTACCATGCTCTGAAGTTTCCATATCAAAATTGAGTACACAAGAAAATCTGAGGTAAATAGTTTTGAATCCCATGCAAGGCATAACAAAATGATCAATATCCATATCTTTCTTAAATGGTTGAAAAGTCAAAACTATTTGAAGATGCTACTGATGTGCATAGTACCTAACCTCGAAGTATATTTGTGTCCATGCTCATTTATGAGATAGTAAATGTTAATCAATCATATAAGTCTTCTCATATTTTGGACCTATCCTCTAACAATTTTTGTAACCTTTGTTTCAAACACGGTAAAAGTTCTAATACCATAAGCAGATGTAAAAGGCTATAACGAACAGCAAGTAGTACAAGCAAATCCATAAAGAGAGGAGTATGTGTAAGGCTATAATGGCCCGAGAGTGAGTAATTGTTCCACAAATACCCTAAGATTAGCTACTCAACCTTTTTCCCTAGAAACTTAATAATGCCAGAAAAACAACTACGAAAGATCAATCCAGAAGAGCTCTTAAGAACGAAATCAATTTAGCAACAGATCCATATAAACTTACAATTCTTGATCCATATAAACTTACAATTCTTTCATGTAACTTATTTATAAGATCCTAACAGTTAATCAATCATATAAGTTTGACACAATTTGGACCAATCCACTAACAATTTTTCTATGTAACCTTTGTTTCAAACATTGAAAAAGATATAATACCACAAGCACATAAAAAAGGCCACAATAAATAGCAAGTAGTACAAGTAAATCCATAAAGAAAGAAGTGTAAGGATTACCTCTTCGTTTGACCTCAACTGATGGCTCTGCTGTGGCACGCCTCATAAGGTCCAGTGCTCCTCTGAAATTTTTATGCCTCAACTCCATTTCTGCCCACTCACACCAAACACTGGCCAGGTGGTCTACAGCCTTGTAGTTCACTTGGACTGCTTTATCAAAAATCACTCTTGCATTGGCAACATCCTTGTGGCTCTCATATAACTTAGCAAATGCGACCCAAAGAGTGTGGGGCTTCCCCACAGCTTTCATAGGATCAATGGTCCTCACTGCCTCTGTGTACGTCAAAATCTGCTTGGTGGGATTACCCTCAAATATCTTGACCCTCCTATGCCACTGTTCAACATTATGTGGATTTTGCCTTAAGAGGACACTATTAGCCAACTCTGGCCTCCTGTTCATTAGATGCTCCAATCGAGCCAACCTTAAATCAACATCATTGTCATCGTGCAACCAAAAACCATGAAGAATCTTCTTCTCAAGCTTAGCAATTGATAAATTCAAATCCAATCGAACATCTTCATCTTCCTCAAAACCATTCTCCTCAACAACATCTTCTTTCTCCTCATCACTTGACTCCATCGTCTCCATCTTATGAGCAACCATACTCTCCTCAAACTGTGAGTATGCATCAAAAATCACACTAAAATCCCGCACAGTAACGACCGTTGACATCCCTTCCTCAAATATATCTCTTGCCTTCTCAAATAAATTTCTCCGAATATAATAATCAGCCAATGAAGTCCATAACCTCCCAACCTCGTCTGTGAACTTCCTAATCCCACCCCTAATTATAGCATCCACATTAAGCCCCGAAACCTCTGTTGCATGTCTGGTTAACAAATCACACAATTCTAACCATAACCTATGCTTTGTTTTCCCCTTTATTGAAAAAAACTGATCATCATTCAACACCGAAGCTAACCTCTCTGCAGACTCTTGCCAAAGACTTGAATTCACCAAAAACTCAATAAAATCCTCAATGTGAGACGGATCATACTTCAAGTACCTCCTATAAACCCTAAGAGATGTTTCTATCGGAATACCTTTCTGCTCCACAAACCGCAAATATATCTCCCAAATTCGATCATGCTGCGTCACAGGCAAAGCACAAAGTGCCCTATCAAACGTTCTACGAGTTTTAGTAATCAACTTCTGCTTGGTTAGAGTCTCCAGATACATAATCCAAATTCTGGGCATTTTATGCATGGTAACAAGGGCTCTCTCAAATGTGTTATTAAGGGTTTCATACTGTGGGTGAGTGATTGGCAAGTTCTTCACAATGTTAAGGCGCTCACGTAAATAGGCATGCCAAAGCTTGTAGCTTCCAGGCAATGCTTTTAGCGCTCGTTCATAAATTACAAAACGTTTCTTGAAAGGAGACTCAAGTCTGGCAATCAAATAACGCCACCAGAGCTTGAGACTAAAGGGATTTCTCAGGAGCTCCTCTTCGAACAAGAGATCGTCTTGTGAAGGGTATAACTCCTTGGAAATGGTCATTAGAAGAAAAAACCCTAGAAAACGGAAATCCTAATCTTAAATCTCTCTAATTATCTCTAAAACGAAGAAAGAAAAACCCTAAAATCAAAACAACAAGAGAGAAATTTACCCGGAGATCTCGGTTTGCAATGGCTAAGAAAGATAGAGGAGTCTAGGAGAACGAGTTCTTAGTAAAATAGGTTTCTGAAAACCGGTGGAAGAAATAATCCATCGGGGTGGCCGGAAAGAAGGGGGTTTTCTTCTATTGCTGGGATCGATCCATCATCGCCGCCTGTTCGGATAAGCTCGTGTAGATGTAGCAGGAGTAAAAAACAATTACTACCCCAAAGTTTTAGAAAGCATTAAGTGGCTGGGTACTTTTAACATTTCAAACCCACTTACCCTCTAATATTTTAAAAAATAATCAACTAGCCCCCAAAATCTTAACTCCGTTCAGTAAACCATTAACGACTTACCCTAAAATATACTAATTTGTTCTTTCAATTAGAATTTTTAAAAAATTTAAAAGAAAAGAACAACGTCCATGGCCGCCGCTCCCCCACTACCTCCGTCAACTTGTTTTTTTCTTTTTAATTTGTTTTCATTGTTAAAGTCACTTTTGCATGCTTTAATTTAAGAAAGAAAATATTGAAAGACTTTTGTACCCTTCTTCCATTAACAGAGTTTAATCGGTGTTTGTAATTAGGGGGTTAATTAACTATTTCCAAACAATAACTGGGGTAACTTGATTTAAATTTAAAAACATCAAAGTGCTCAGCCGCTTGATTATTTCTAAAACTTGGCGGTGGTTAGTTTTTTTTTATTTTTTTTTATTTTTTTTATTTTATTTTTTTTTTTATGCAGCAGCCTACCCAAAAAATTGGTTAATCATATTTTGAAAGTTCATTTTTAAAAAATATAAATATATGTTTGGTAAATTTAACTTATAATTGTTGGTGTATAATGAGAAAGAAAAATGTATATTTTATTTCTCAAAATATTCTTATAATTATAAAATTTTATTTTGATAAGCTTATAATAAATATTAAAAATCTCGACTTGAAAGCTCGTCATTTGTCAACTCATAAAATAAGTTTTATCTATTTGTATGAATTATGTTTTTTCATTTTCGAGCTAATCAATGACAAACTTTTACATCGTAGTTGTGAAATAAATTTTGAGAGAAGAGATCATGAGTGTAACAATTTTCATATTAAAAATATTTCAAAATATATTATATTAAATAATTTATTATTTAATTAATCATTTAAAATATTAAATTCAAATTGAACTGGCCAATAGTGACTTGATTGTGGCGGTTAATAACTTCTAGTTTTGTGCATTGGCAATACAATCGATCTTGTTAGGATTCAATCTATTGAAATACAGAGGAATTATCAGATATCGACCCATCAGTCCATTACTTAGCCACAAAGGGGTGCCACTTCCATTTACTGTTGCCACCAACTAATTAAATTTCATTAAAGTTATTAATAAATTACTTATTTACTAAATTAAGGTTTTTATTTTGTGATTTAAAGAATTAGACATGGCTATAATTGTCATTACAAATTTATAAAAATGAACCTAAAAACTAATGATACTCTTTCTAGATTTTGCAAACCTTCAATATATCTAATTTTATTTAAATCATTTATAAAATAAATCAATTTTATCATAATATTTTGTACGAGTAGACTTCTATGCCCTTTACTCATAATTTTTTATTTTATTTTTTTTTTACGAGTAAGAGACAATTGCCATAGAATCATTGCTCTTCACTCATAATATTTTTACGATTCATGATTTCTGGAAAATTAAGAGACGAAGCCGTGCTTCATTGTTGGGGAATCCCCATCTCCGCTCCGCAGGGGAATGTGATGGCTCCCATCCCCCGTCATGGCCCAAAGAAATAATTGAAAATTCATCCTTGTATTATTGGGCTTAAAAATAAAAGTTTCAGGCCATATTTGGTAGTAAATAAGCCTAGAAGAAAAGGCTCAGGTCAAGTCAAAGAGTTAAGGCCCAAAGGCCCATGGTCTGAGAGATAAAACTCACGGCCTATTTCTTTAAGAATAAGGGAGTGGGGACAGGGCCATGCCCACCTCCATCCCCGGCCCGTCTCAGCCTCCGACTGTTTCGAGGAATCTCCTGTTGGAGTTGATGCCCTAGAGTCAATCAATTATTGTAGAATTGACTCTTTGTAATAATGTTTATTAATTAATAAAAATGTATTTTCTACTATATCATGTAAATCATATCTATATGTATTGATATATATTCTTAGGATGGTAAAATCGTGATGAAGGTATCAAATGTTTCAAATCTTGATAGTGAGAACCCTATGATCACAGATGGTGGTCATTCTAAAAATATCCGTAGTTCTAATATTATTCTAACCAAGGACATAAATAATACGGTAAGGCTATCATAGTGTTGAACGACCTTGTCGAAAGATAATAACTGATCTCACTTGTCAAGGTTGTTTGTCGAAAACCTAATGCAACACATGGGTGCTTGCTATAGGCAAGTTCACTAGACTGACTCACCAAATGATTCCATATAGATGGTAACCACTAACCCTAGTGTCTATGGAATAAATCTTTTAACAAATAGTGATGCATATGAGCCTTAGATTTAAGATCATCGAAACGTCTTGTGCATCAATTGGTGTAGTTTGACACTAGTCCATCGTAGTTCTATTCAGAGCTATCAATACGATAGTGATTGACTACATCGAGGAATCTATCAAGACTATGGTGGATCAACAAAGGATTCATCACTTTTTGGTATGGGAGAAGTTATCTCACAACGCAATTCAGTGTATGACAATGACACTAAAGTTGTGGCCGCAGTGGGATTAAATTGTTGCTCAATCCAATTTATTTATCCGGTCATTGGTTTAGTAACTGAATACAAAGTTATCGAGAGTAACTAAGGTTGACACTATTTCTGTACCTCAGTCTTGATGAGACAACAGATGATGAAATGATTTGATTGCACAATAACCATATCGGTGATAGGTAATTATTTCGCTAAATCCGAATCTATCGGGTGACCATGATGCCTTGCTAGGGGCCAATATTGGTTTACGTGTAATGAGATGATTGATTAGTGTTAATCGCAATACTACTCACTGCCGATATGATGAGGAGCTTACAAGTTACACACTTAGAAGATAATTTAAAAATCGTTTTGTGCAAGGGGTATTTTTGTCTTTTAGGATGAAATGATACTTTAATAATCTCATAGTGCAATTAAATTTCTTGAGGTTGTTGCCTGTATTTAATTTAATATTAAAATTAAATTAGTGAGATTATAATTAAATATATGTACGCATATATTTAAGTGAATTATTATTATTAATTAAATGTTAATATATTTTATATATATATTAAATTATTTTAATTGAAATAATAATTAATTAAATTTAAAATACCAAAATAAGAGTGTTTGAATACAATGGTGGATTATGGTTGAAACCCTTGCTTATTCCATATAGGAATAGAGTTTTAACACATTCACTATACAAATGCAAGTTGTGTTAAAGAAAAAATTTATTATTTAATCATTATTGAATAGAAAAGGCAGCCACCCCTTTACTCTCACAGTCTCACTCTCTCACGTTTCCCTTTGTGTGAATCAAAGTTTTTTTTTTTTTATTCAACTTGATTCTTGAAACCATTAAGTGAATCTATCAAATCTCTTTTTTATTCTTCGGATTGTCTTAGTATGGATCACCATTCTTGCAGTTCTACATTAAATCAGTAGCGAAGAAAATTCAAAGACACTTGAAGGCAGTGACAGACCCAGGATTTTTGTCGAGGGGGGGCCTCTACAGTTTCGTCATTATTTGTCAAACAACTAATGAAAATTTTAAAAAAATTTCCAAACCTTAAGCAAATGATATAATACAATATCAATAATCTGAAAGAAAATAATGCAATAACACAATACTTTACTACTTGAATAAATCCATGAGAAGCAAAATCTTGAGCAAGTTATGTTAAAAATAACATCCAATTCACGAGGAAACACAAGAAAATTTTTACGTAGAAAAACCTCTTCAATTAAAGAGAGCAAAAGACTACATGAATCTAATGATCCACTTAAATCCAATATAATTAAAAGAGTTTACAACAATCACAATCCACAAAAAATGTTCTACACAAATTTCTTATTTTTCCTCTTTTTTTTTTTTTTTTTTTTTTTTTTACTCTCAAAGATTATAATATAAATTTTCATGACTTTGATCAGGCCTAGCATAATCTAAAGTCAATTAAAACTTAAATTAAATCACGTTGCCTTAACTTTTAATATGAATTAATAAAAAAGAGGAAATTTTCTTAGTATAAACATAGATAATAACTCAAACTTCTTAAATAATTTTGAGCAACCAAATGGTGACGTTTGAAATGTAAGAAAGTGATGGGTGAAGGATGAAGAATAACATTCAGTTAAATATAGTTAGGGTTTAATTTGGGAAAGTATGAACATTTTTAAACACAAAACACAAAAAAAACTCACAAGATCCATGCCTTTTTCCATCAAATTAGACCTTCAAAAAATAAGCATGATTCAACTCTAAAATAAACTAAAATGAAATAAGCAATACACATACCTAAAACTGATAAAACAAAAAACGAAGCTAATTGTGACACCTTGATTAGTGAAAGCTTCAACAATTTCAGTCCTCAAAAATTTTAAGAACAAATAACATAGAGAAAGTGAAAGAGAGAATAAAAAATTTTATGGATAAAATCATAAAAAACAGGTGGACGTAGAAAAAAGTGGTGGGAGTTTTAAACTTTTAATATGATGTAGGCCTAGAATATATGTATTAATAACAAGTTTTTTATGAGTTTGGATATATAAATAATATTTCTCATTTTTTTTTTCTAAACCTGAAGATAGACTTGGATATATATATATTTTAATAGAATTTTTTTATGTCCTATATAAACATTTTTTTTATCAAATGTGTGGCCTACCCTCCAAGGGGCTGGGTCCGCCCCGCTTGAAGGAGCCTCCAAACATGGGTAAGATTTTTGATTCTTGAATGAATTGATGTTATTTTGTGCAGAATTTTGATTTAACATGTAAACTATATAATTTATACCCGAATCTTGGCATAAAAGGAATTGATTCATCATTTTGATTTTTGTTTTTCCGTTTGTTTTGGGTAGATCGATTCCAAACATCTCTGTCCCGTTCAAGTCGGGGCGGGCCAAACGTCCATCCCTATTATAGAGAGAATTTGGGAAAGAGGTAAAATTAAGATTTAGGGTTTCATTACTTTATATGCGAGGGTATATAATTAATTACAGTAGTTGGATGGTCATTTTAGAGAGTTTGAAGAGTTGGATGATATACATTTAAGACTTAAGAGTGTGAAATAGTGGTTTGAAATTAGGGTTTCATTAATTTATATGCGCGGGTATATTATTAATTACAGTTGTTGGGTGGTCATTTTAGAGAGTCTGAAGAATTGGATGATATACATTTAAGAGTGTGAATAGTGGTTTGGAGCAATTTCTGTTCCAAAATGAATGCGACATACTAATATTTGATACTTAATTATCTTCAATTTACCCTTATAAAGGGTTTTTAATATTCCCAATCTAATTTTTTTTTTACGAGTAAGAGACAATTGCCATAGAATCATTGCTCTTCACTCATAATATTTTTACGATTCATGATTTCCGGAAAATGAAGAGACGAAGCCGTGCTTCATTGTTGGGGAATCCCCATCTCCGCTCCGCAGGGGAATGTGATGGCTCCCATCCCCCGTCATGGCCCAAAGAAATAATTGAAAATTTCATCCTTGTATTATTGGGCTTAAAAATAAAAGTTTCAGGCCATATTTGGTAGTAAATAAGCCTAGAAGAAAAGGCTCAGGTCAAGTCAAAGAGTTAAGGCCCATGGTCTAAGAGATAAAACTCACAGCCTATTTCTTTAAGAACAAAGGAGTGGGGACAAGGCCATGCCCGGCCCGTCCCCGGCCCGTCCCAGCCTCCGACTGTTTCGAGGATTCTCCTGTTGGAGTAGATGCCTTAGAGCCAATCAATTATTGTAAAATTGACTATTTGTAATAATGTTTATTAATTAATAAAAATGTATTTTCTATTATATCATGTAAATCATATCTATATGTATTGATATATGTCCTTAGGATGGTATAATCGTGATGAGGGTATCAAGTGTTTCAAATCTTGATAATGAGAACCCTATGATCACAGCTAGTGGTCATTCTAGAAATATTCGTAGTCCCAGTATTATTCTGACCAAGAACATAGATAATACAGTAAGACTATCATAGTGTTGAACGACCTTGTCGAAAGACAATTGCTGATCTCATTTGTCAAGGTTGTTTGCTGAAAACCTGATGCAACAGATAAGTGCTTGCTGTAGGCAAGTTCACTGGACTGACCTACCAAAGGATTCCATATAGATGATAACCTTAGTGTCTATAGAATGAATCTTTTAACGAATGGTGGTGTATATAATCCTTAGACTTGAGATCATCGAAGCGCCTTGTGCACCAATTGGTGTAGTTTGACACTAACCCAACGTAGTTCTATTCAGAGCTATCAATACGGTAGTGATTAGCTGCATCGAAGAGTGTATCAAGACTATGGTGGATCAACAAATAATTCATCACTCTTGGGTACGGGAGAATTTATCTTACAGTGCAATTCAGTGTATGGCAATGACACTAAAGTTGTGGCCACAGTGGGATTAAATTGTTGCTCAATCCAATTTATTTATCGGGTCATTGGTCTAGTAACTGAATACAGAGTTATGGAGAGTAACTAAGGTTGATACTATTTCTGAACCCAGTCTCAATGAGATAATAGATGATGAAATGATTTGATTTACACGATAACCATATCGTTAATAGGTAGCTATTTCACTGAATCCGAATCTATCAGATGGCCATGATGCCTTACTATAGGCCAATATTGGTTTACGTGTAATGAGATGATTAATTAGTGTTAATCGTGATACTACTCACTGCCAATATAATGAGGAGCCTACAAGTCACATACTTAGAAGATAATTTAAGAATCATTTTGTGCAAGGGGTATTTTTGTCTTTTAGGATGAAATGATATTTTGGTAATCTCACAGTACAATTAAATTTCTTAAGGTTGTTGCCTATACTTAATTTAATATTAAAAGTAAATTAGTGAGATTATATTTAAATATATGTACGCATATATTTAAGTGAATTATTATTATTAATTAAATGTTAATATATTATATATATATATATTAAATTATTTTAATTAAAATAATAATTAATTAAATTTAACATACCAAAAACAAGAGTGTTTGAATACAATGGTGGATTAGGGTTAAAACCCTTACCTATTCCATATAGGAATAGGGTTTTAACATACACACCATACAAATGCAAGTTGAGTTAAAGAAAAAATTAATTATTCAATCATTATTGAATAGAAAAGGCAGCCATCCCTTTACTCTCACTCTCTCACGTTTCCCTTTGTGTGAATCAAATTTTTTTTTTATTCAACTTGATTCTTGAAGCAATTAAGTGGATCTAGCAAATCCCTTTCTGATTCTTCGGATTGTCTTCATATGGATCATCGTTCGTGCGGTTCTATATTGAATCAGTAGTGAAAAAAATTCAAAGACACTTAAAAGAGCCTCCAAACGTGCATAAGATTTCTGATCCTTGAATGAATTGATGTTATTTTTGTGCAGAATTTTGAATTAACATGTAAACTATATAATTTATACCCGGATCTTGGCATAAAAGAAATTGATTCATCCTTATGATTTTTGTTTTTCCGTTGCGTTGGGTAGATCGATTCCTAACAACTCTATCTCGTTCAAGTCGAGGCGGGGTGGGCCAAACGCCCATCCCTATTATAGAGAGAATTTGGGAAAGAAGTTAAATTAAGATTTAGGGTTTCATTAATTTATAAGCGAGGGTATATAATTAATTACAGTAGTTTGGTGGTCATTTTAGAGAGAGTTTGAAGAGTTAGATGATATACATTTAAGAGTGTGAAATAGTGGTTTGAAATTAGGGTTTCATTAATTTATATGCGAGGGTATATTATTAATTACAGTAGTTGGGTGGTCATTTTAGAGAGTCTGAAGAATTGGATGATATACATTTAAGAGTGTGAATAGTGGTTTGGAGCAATTTCTGTTCCAAAATGAATGCGACATACTAATATTTGATACTTAATTATCTCTCATTGTCATATAAAATTTACCCTTATAAAGGGTTTTTAATATTCATTGTATAACACTTGAGACTCAACTATCTCTCATGACTAGAGGTGGAAAAGTAATCTGCCCGACTCGACCCGACTCGCAGCGGGTTATGCAAATTGGCGGGTCGGTCCTGACCCGCCCGCCAACATTGGCAGGCTGGGGTAGGCCTGCCAATTTTGGGGGATTCGCTGGCCCACACCGACCTGCCAACCCTAACCCGTCGGTTAACCCCCCCCCCCCCCCTCCTCCCCCCACCCTTTTTGTTTAAGTTTAAATGTTTATTAATTTTTCAAATGAATAATTAACAATTTGTAAATGAATAAATGTAATTGTTTCAGTTAACTTTTTTTTCAAATATCAATAATTCAATTAAATTTTTTTTTTTAACTTTCAATTTAATTCAATTTTAATCCATTAAAATTGTAATATAAGAAAAATTAAATTTATTCTTTATCAAAAATAAAATAAGAAATTACAATAATTATTGCCTTGTTAAAACCTCACCAAGAAAAACCCATGGAACAAAAACTTGATAAGAAAAAAGAGTGCAATAATTGCAATTAATTTACAAGTTACAATTTACAAACAACTAATTTTGGGGTTGACTAGGACCTCCCTCATCCGTATCATCTATATTACAAAATTGAAATGATTTTATTAAGTATCGTTGACAACCTCGTATTGACCTTGATGGCGCGACCGTTCCCAATCTCGAAGACATGTGAGGACTTCAATCATTTTTTGTGAAAGTTTAGTCCTCATTTCATTTAAAATTCTTCCACTTGCACTAAATGTTTGTTCGGATGAGACGGTTGAGACTGGAACAGCAAAAACATCGAAGGCAAGTCTTGATAATACCGAAAAAATACATTTTTTGGTTTTCCAATATTCCAAGACATCAAAGTTGGCTCTTTGTTGTGGATCTGTTGGTAACATTTCAGGAGTTCCCAAATATTGTTGAAGCTCGTTACTCTGTGACTGCATGGCAGACAGTAGATTCGTTGTTGCCGTTGGTGCTTCTGAAGAAGAGGTTGCGCCTGTGCTTCGGGTTCGGTTCCTCTTCGGCCTATTAAATGCACTCTAGGTGTAGAAGTCTTCATTTGTTTCTTCTGATGAAACTTCCCTTTGTATTTCGTGTCTTTGCGGGTTCCCATACCTGTTTTCATATTGGAAATATGCCTCTGCAAGACAATTTTTTACCTCTCCTATTTGATTGACAAATGCTAAGTTTTGTAAATTTTTAGTTAATGTCTCTAAACCATTTTCTAAACCTTCTTGTTTAATTCTAGGATAAAAAATGGCACCTAAACAATAAAGAAAAGGAATGGGTTTAAAATATTTAAAAAAAAAAAATTTCATTGCCTTTATTAGTTCTTTTAAAATTTCATTGTTTTTGTTTTTTATGTATTACCAATGGACTATTAGGATAATACACACGATAAAGTTGTAAAGTGAATTGGTAAAAAATTTTAAGAAAAGAATGAAATACTTTAGCTATTTGCTAATCATTTTCTATCAAATAACGAGGACCTTTATTATTTGCTACAAAATAACTAATTAAATTAGCATAAGGTAAACATGAATCAATTATTAAATAAGTACTATTCCATCTAACAGGCATGTCTAATGCAAATGTTCTATGAGACATGTTTGATTTTATACAAGCATCTTGAAATTCAGCATTTCTTTTATTACTACCAGTAATCCAAGCTAAACAATCTCTAATTCTATCAATATTTCCTTTAATTATTTTCATACCACTTTTCTCAATTAAATTAATAACATGACATGCACAACGTTGGCGAAAAAACTTAAAATTGTTATATAAATAATAATTACTTTGAAAATAAGCTATAGCTCTACTATTAGAACTTGCATTATCTAAAGTTAAACTTATAACTTTACTAACAATATCATAATCTTCTAAAACTTCAACAATTTTATTATAAATTCGTTGACCACTATGATTAACATCCATTAATCTAAATCCTAATAAAGAGTTATTTAATTTACATTCATTATCAAAATAATGACTAGTCACACAAATATAATATTGTTTAGCTTTACCACTCCAAATATCAGCAGTTAGAGCCACACTAACATAATAAGTATGTATTTTATTTTTTAATTCTAATTTCATTTTCTGAAACAATTTTATTAAATCATTTCTAGTTGCAGTTTTAGAATAACTTTTAAATCCTGAAAAAATTGATTTTTTAATAAATCTTTCAAAATATTTATCTTCAGCTATATTAATAGGTTGATCAGTTGCAGCAATATATAAAGCTAATTGTTCTATATATACATCAGAATTATAACGTCAAATAGTACTCATATTAGTTATTTGAGTTTGATAGGTTTCTCTATTTCCATGTTGAGCAATATGTTTATTTGCATGCCTTTTTAAAGTACTAGTACCATTATTTGAATCATCTTTATAAACATTTCCACAATACTTGTATCTTGCTTTCTTCACTTGAACTCAATTTTCTACCTCGTAAAACTTATCGAAATGCGTCCAAACGTCTGATGTGTGTCTGTCGTCGCTTTCGACAACAGTTGATGAACCCGCTTCAGCTTGAGATGAAATTGGACGAGGACGACGATTACGAGGACGACTTCTAGAACCACCGGGAGCTGTATGGGGAGGAATCGGGAGCATATTTTGAGGTGTATCGGATTCTAAGACTAGGAAAGCTGCGGGACTATTTGAATCTCCTGCATTTATGTTAGTAAAATCAACGGGACTAGGACTAGGATAGTAGTTTTCTTCATCATTGATTTGATGGGAGAAAAATATCTGTCATTGTAGTTGAAAAAAAATTGATGTAGAAGAAATAAAAAATTAAAGAAAGAGAATTGGAATATGGAAATTGGAAATATGAATTGAAAATTGCAAAAACTAATAAAAATTAAAATAAGAGCAAATTGATAAATGATAACAAAGAGATTAAGAGAATAAATGAATAATTGAGATTTGAGAGATTAGATATTAGAGAAAATGAGAGAATGAGAGAATTTGAGTTGTGAGAAAAGATGAGAGTTTAGGGCCAATTTATAGAAAAAAATGGGAAAAGAAAATGACGAAAAAGACCCTTTCAACAGCTATAAAACGGCTATATTTCAAGGGTAAAAGGGTAATTGGAAAAAACAAAATAATTTTTCCTTTTTTTTTTTAATTTGTTTTTCAGCCAACCTGCGGGTCAACTCGATGGGTTGGCCGTTGGTGCAACAACCAACCCGGCGGGTTGGCAGTTCCTTCTCTAGAAAGGACAAAACAGTAACCCGTGAGTCGTCGGGTTGCCATTTCTCAACTCGGCCCACCCGGGGGTTGCTAGCGGGTTGGGTTCAACCCGGCCCGCCTTCTTGGTGATCCGGGTTGAACCCTCTTGAATACGGGTCGGGTTAGGGTTGACCCACCTAACCCGGCCCATCTTGGCGATCCGGGTTGAACCCTCTTGAATACGGGTCGGGTTAGGGTTGACGTACCTAACCCAGCCCATTTGTTCCACCTCTACTCTATGACCCAATAAAATTTACCTTTATTAAGGATTTTTTTATTTGGACCCGTAACATTAGAGACTTAATTATTTCTCATGACCCAATAAAATTTACCATTATTAAGGGCTTTTGAATTTTGATCTCACTCCCTCACAGATTTAATCAAATAACAAAATTTCTTTTGAGGTTTCAAAAATAATATGAATCCTCTTACTGTTAATAAGCTATTAGTATAGTATTATAATTTATAATGTCATTAACATCATAATTTTACAATTAAATGAATATTTATTTAATTGTCTTATAGTTTATTTTAACATCTAGTGGTAGAGATATTTTTATTATTACTATAATTGAAGGTGATTTTTGTTATTTAATTATTTTCAAAGGGGAAATGTTGTTAACTTGTTATTAATCCCTTAATAAATATTACAAAGTTATATTACTTCTATTTCTAATCGATACTAGAATCGCGTTACAGTTTTATAATATAAATATTTCAACTATAAGTATTTATATTTTACCATGATAAAATATAAAAATTATATAAAATAAGAATAATAAATTAAAATTGAAAAAAATCTATATTAAAATATCATTAATTTGAGGTTACTCTAGCATATGTTTTATATCATAGAAGACCAATACGGCCTAGACGAAAGTCAAAGCATCAAAAGCTCATTAAGGCTAATTCTGGGTCCAAAAGCTCTGATGGTGATATTACAAAAATTCAACGGACAAGAACCCTGCAAATCCATGAGTGACAATAAAGGCTCACTACACGACAACAGAACAGAAGAGAAAAGAAGGGGCTATGTGATGGTTATGGTTTCTGATTATCCCAACTGCTACACGCAGATGCCGTAAGCAATAATAATATACTCGAGCCCACACGCAAACTCCCCTGTCTTCTCTCTCTTCAATTTCCTCTTATTATTTCTCTTCTCTGCAACACCACACAGCCTCTTCACGACATTCAAAGCTGCGTTTCACTTCTCTTGTAAGTCCTTTTCAACTCCTTTCTTCTCTCCCTTCACTTAACTTTTTTATTTTACTTTTCGGTTCCTTCTGTTCTTTCGATTCGCCCATGATCTGAGGTAACAAGAACTCTCTTCTCCCATGCTTCCTTGTTCGGCTATTTTCGTTTCTAATTCTGGCTTTGTTTTTTTTTTTTAATTGTTTTTAATATTTATGATCTGTTTATTTGACTCTTCTAATCGCTTCGTGTTTTAATGTATGTTCTGTAATCGAAATTTTATTTTGCTTTCGGAAATTGTTTTCTGATAGCAGGTTTGTTCTTCTGTTGTGTAATTTATTCTTGAATGTGTTATTATTATTATTTTTTTTTTGTTCAACGTCTGATCCAATCTTATTAATCGAACTGAACCTCATGAAAAAATGTATCTTTATATATATATATGTTGAAATACTCTGTTATATGTTTGTATATGGGCAACTTAGCTTTAGTTTATGGATTATATTGTTCTCTTCTTTATTTGATTTTGTCTTTTTTTTTTTTTTTCCCCCTGTTTCTCCTTTCAGTGAAGAATCTGTATATTGTGATATGTTTTTTATATAGGCAAATTGCTATGGTTTACGGATTATATTGTTCTCTTATTTATTTGATTTTGTGTTTTGTGTTTTATTTATTTATTTTTTAACTTGCAGTGAAGAAGGTTAGTTCTCTTTGCGCGTGTCCCGTTCTCTTCTCCAATCCTCCACACTTTCAATCCGAAAATACCAAAAACTTTATCCAGCCTCAAACTATATATTACATATTAATTCATAGATATAGTTTTATATTTACCCAAATGGAGGTGAAGCTATGGAATGACAAGCGCGAGAGAGAGATGTATGAGAACTTTGCTGAGCTTTATGCTATAATCAAAGCTACTGAAAAGCTTGAAAAGGCTTATATTCGGGATATTTTAAGTTCAACTGAATATGAAGCTGAATGCCAAAAACTCATTGCCCATTTTAAAACCCTAGCCTCGACGTTGAAAGATACTGTCCCGAGCATTGAGCGGTTTGCAGATACATATAAAATGGACTGCCCAGCTGCTCTGAATCGCTTGGTTACTGTCGGGGTGCCTGCTACAGTGGAGCATCGAGCTGCTGCAGCTGCATCGACTTCCACCTCTGCTGCCATTGTTGCAGAATGTGTCCAGCATTTTATAACTGCCATGGACACATTAAAATTGGAATTTAAGGCGGTTGATCAGGTGTATCCATTGTTATCTGATCTATTGGGTTCGCTTAATAAGTTGAGTATTTTGCCTCCGGACTTTGAGGGGAAGACCAAGATGAAGGAGTGGATTTCAAGGTTGTCGAAGATGGGGGCTGCAGATGAGTTGACAGATCAGCAGGCACGGCAGCTACACTTCGATCTGGACTCGTCATACAATTCATTTATGGCTGCTTTGCCGAATGCTGGGACTTGATTGATGATTTGGTTAAGCTTGTAAAGATTTGTGGGAATGGTTCTTTTGTTCGGGATGTTCAATATATCAGATATTATGTTGTTTTTCAAGCAATTTGTTAGAACCTCGGGTATAACATGGAAGGATGATTACTAATTTTGTAACATTTATACTTTTGGGAATGACTGCCTTATTCCAGCATAACATGATATATTTGGTGCTGATCATGAAGGAGATTGCATTCCATGATTTATTATGAATATGGGTTTGGAATTCAATCTGGTTTGTCATGTTGATATTTAGTCACTTATCATTTTGGACAAATATGTAATGAATTCGCACCAGTATAAACACATGAGCTATGCTTGCATGGTACCATTTGTTCAATCAATTTAGTTGATTGTCTATGGTCGTATATCCTTTACTATCCTTGCAAGTGCTGGAAATTCTTTGTGTTAATTGATATTCTGTTTTGCTCTTTTTTTTTTTTTTTTTCATTTTAACAGAGCTTAATCCCAAATGAAATCTGACTTTGTCTCAACTAGTGTTTTGCAAAAGTACCATGATTTCTGGGAAGGCTGAGGAAAGATCTCAGAATCTCTGTTGATGAACAGGTGAGGCTATTGTCTCAATATATTGCATATTTAAATGTATAATTACTAGAATTTCCTCAAGGATTTGAGGTTTTTCATGTAAATAACTGTTGGAGAAACAGCCATTAACATTATTTTGATGATGATAGATGCTGATGCCATCAAATTCAATTTTCTGAGAATAGTCTAGCATAACTAGGTGAAAGATACAATATTCACATAAGTAAATTTATTTTAAGGAGTTTTACATCTTGTTATTGATTAGCATACAGTGTTTTTGTTTCTGAATGGAACTTTCTTTTTTCTTTTTTTCTATTTCCAATTTTAGGATCTTGACTTAATATGATAGCAGAAAATTGGGTATATTTGTGCAGTAACTTGCTTCTCATTAATGGCGGAAATGTAAGCTTTATCACTTCACTGGGAACCAAAATAAGCCAACTCAAGATGTCGGAGGCGTTGGCCCTCAGATGAATGGGGCAGTTTTTATTTAATGGTGTCTGTTTTGCTTTGTTAGTGTGTCATTCTTATATGTATGTTAATGTGTTTTGTCTTTTCAATACAAACCCAATTAAGAGAGTTCATTTATATTGAACTAGTCTTGCATGGGCAATGATCAATAACTTGTAAACCTGCTTTAGTTTGCTGTTAGGTTCATGTGATTGTTTGAGCTAGCTGCAGGTTCTTCATACTTTTGTTTGTGTGAAGGGAAAGGGAATATTAAGTATTTTTTTCAAGCTATTTTATAAGGCTTCTTGATATCTCGAAGCCAGGACTAATTACATCCAGTGTCCCCTTGTTTTGCTGAAACTGTGAAATCAGTGAGAATTAGCATCAAATAGCCATAGCATATTGTATATCCTTGTCTTGAAAAGCCATTGCTTTTTATTGATCAACTCCCTCTGCTGAGTTTATTATCGAACTTGAAAGAAAGAAGATGTTTTTTTTCTTTCTCTTTTTGGAATTTGGGTGTTGGGATTAAGCAGCAGAATCTCTCTCTATAATAAAAAACTGTCAGACAATTATGTAAGAGGCCATATATATATATATTGAAGTAGCTGAACAATAAACATCAATGACATTTCCAATGAAAGGAAGATTCTTAATTATTGCAATATAACAATACTTCATTATAGTCTATAGAGAAGAGTTGCAGACGTATCTTGCTTGGAATCTGTGTTCATAGAAACCATTATGCTAGTAGTAGTAGTTGTAGCTGGAACTCTGAATGTAATATTTACTTTCGCTGTGCCCTTCTACCAAACGCGAGATTCCCTCTTCAGATAATTAATGTTTTAGCAGTTTTTTAGATGCTGGGCCTTTTGGATGAGACTTATCAATGTAGCGTTGAATCTTTTTTTGCTTGTGTGCAATTTTGAAGCACGGATAACATCATTGCCCTGCACTACAATGAGAAAGAGGAGAACTCTTTACGTGTTAGTTCGTTATTAGTCAATTCGTAAAATGAGTTCCGTTTTCTTATATGAGTCTCATTTGTTCATCTGCAAGCTAACTGATAACGAGAGAAAGTTATTGGTGTAACATTATTGCTTTTATTTCCATTATTGTGAACTGAACAATGTACATGGTCAGTGGAAAGGAAAACAAATACTTTTATCTTGGTTTTGTGAGGAATTTGATTTAGAATTTCAGTAACGGCGTGAGCTCTTGGTTCCTTGCTTGTTTTCAGATTCTCATGAACATCAATGTACTATTAGTGAAGTTCCTCAGGAGCATTGGGAACAATGGCATTATAATAACAATACCGACAAGAACCGCAAAGAAACCAATGCAAGTCCATTGCCTTCTAGTCTTTTGTATTTGCTTGGCCTCTTGAACCTCTTTACTCACATTTCTAACAAATGAGTTTGCTTGTGTAACATGTCTTTTAATATCATTTATTTGGTGATTCTGATCTTCAACAAGAGCACCCATATCCAGAAATATCTCATGAAGCTCCATCAGATTCTTCTCCATCACTTTTACACCATCATGTCTCTCTTGAATTACTGATATCGTCTCTGAAATCTCGCCTCTCCCTTGATCCTTAATCGCCTTCTGCAATAAACTTTCGCTGTTACCACTCGACATTAACTCCTCAATCGTTTCTTCATCTGGATTTTGTCCTGTGATGGTAAAATACCTGCGTTCAATTGTTTCTTTATACTCGGATTGCACTCTGATTCTGAAATTTTGAAACTCATCCATCATATCCTTGAGCTTTTTTCTGAGTCCACTGACTACTGAAGTCCTGGTTCGATCAACTGATGAACCAGGACCGCAGCCTGGAATCTTCTGGCTAGCTGCGTTGGAGCGTTTCAAGGCTTTGAGCTTGCCCTTGATGAATTTGACTAGTTTCAGAACCTGCTGGACATCCGAGTCCATCCGGGCTCCAGTTACTTTCACAGTCTTGGTATTATGGGCAGTTTTGTTTTCTTCATTAGCTTCGTGCAATTTCTGATACAACATCTCAACATTTTTGATCGCACTCTTAACATTCTCAACATCTTCAAAGAATTTATCAAGTGTAACATTTTCCCTCGCGGCCTCCACATCATCCTCGTCCACCTGCTGGTTCTGATCCGTGTACTTTTTTAATGAATCTGAGAACAGATCATTCATCTTTGCAAAGTACTAAAAACAAGAGGAAAAAAAAAAAAAAAAAAAAAAAGAGCCATAGACTGCTAGCGTATGGCTTAATTTACATATATAGGTTTGATGTTAAAGCTTTTAGAGTGTGTAACTATGAAATGAATCTTGTTATTTCTACTCGGATTGATTGTGAGTGTTTGGGATGTTAATTGCAGTTGGTGTCACCTTGATCATGTAGTGCAGTGTAATGAATTGAGAAAAGCTGAATATTGTATTGGAGGTTATCAACTACCATTCCTTTCTTCATGGATTTCAAAACTTAATACCTAAAACTACAACAGGGTTTTTTAGTTATTTCAAAAGCCTTAGGGAGTGTTGTTTTTTAATCAAGCTCAGGGGAATTATTGTTGAACTATTACAAATGTATGGTTTGATCAGTTTGAGAAAAACTTCGTCACCATCCCTTTTCTTTAATATTTATATATTTTGTCGTAAAGTAATCTAAATACTTCCATGATTAGTTCTTATCTCTTTCCAGACCTTGAAAATTAAAGTTTTAATCATTTTATCAATGAATTAAAACAATTTGAATTATAGCATTAACACTATCAACTTCTAGTCATCCCAATTAATGAATCCTGTGCTTTAGTTTAATCATTTTCCCCTAGATGGGATTGAATAATAACTTCCTTCGAGGTTCTAAAATAACAAACCCCCTAATGTTAAGTTTTAGATGTTATAATAACAGTCGGAGACAATTGAATATATCAATAACTCTTGATAGTATAGTATTAACTACAATGTAATTTTTGTTATAATTTCAAACTTGAGAAAGTCTATTTCTTTAACTCTTTTATTTATACGGAATTTACAATTTTTGTTTAAGTAAAATTAAAATAACCGTTCTGCTAGACATGAGGAGCAAATTTCTGAATGGCACTGTAAAATCTGGTAATATTAACAAATGTCCAAATTAACCAGAAACTAAAGAGCTCATCATCAAGCAAAACAGAATACCCAACTAATTTCTCAAACAATAAGAGAATGGTTCATTCTTCAGACACTTGTTTGGCATTCAAACTACATTTTTTGTCATTTGTAACAAACAGGCACAGCTTCACTAGAAAATGTAATTTCTCTTTCAATGCTCAGCAAAAATTTGGCACATCATAATTACATTCTCATTGTCCCTCAAAAAGGCAGAAGGTGAGCTCCTAAAAAGTACATTAGCTTCAACCTACCACCCTTTCCTGATGCATTTTCGATCTTGTAATACTTCAAATATGCACTAATATTTCTGTAGGGGATGACATTATAGAATGCTAATCTGTAAGGTTATTGGTTTCCTAACCATGTCAGCTCATTTTCTGCCCCTACCCTCAATTTATGTACAAACCTGAAGCAGTAAAATGCCTACGGGGATGAACACATTATGAAAATTGTCCCCGCTGCATTTATGGTCAATATAGCCCAGCATAGATGATAGCTGCAGATTATCCATTGGCAGATATGGATGCAGAAGGTTTCATAGGCAAAGTACCATGATGGTCATTGTCAGCATCTTGATGACTAGTGTCAAGGGTGATGGTGTTGCCGATTTTTTCTCCTGTTCCACCACCTTGCAATGCCTGATTAACTGCAGAATTGCTATTGCTACCTGTTGACAATCTCTGATGCCTGAGATACCTCTCAGTGGCATCTTGGATCAGGGCCATCATGTTGACAGAATCTGCACCAGGCGATAGTTCCTCTTCTCGCTCTGGCTGGATATTTAGGTCAATTTGGCCTTTAAAAGGGGAAGTGGAGGATTTCATTTTGTTAGAGTCATCATCGGAACCCTCACTAACTATCTTTTTCTGGTTTGGGCTGCTATTTTCTGTCTTGCTGGACTGGAGGGGGTCATCATCCAATGGTTTATCAGGTAATGGCAGCTTCTGCTGCGGCTTCTTGCGTGAACTTTCTGCATCTTTTTCGGATTGTTTCTTCTCACGCCGCAACATAAGGGTGTGGAAACGGCGCTTCACTGTTTGGCACACATTACATGTGCATGTCTGCTTGTGTTTGGGCCCCTTCCCACTTGGGGGTTGAATGCACACAATGCATGAACAGCCAGGTCTATGCCGGGGATGCTTTGTAGTGGCCTGGGATGATGCTGGAAGTGCCTCACCTTCACCCATTATGGCTAGGTTGGCAAGCGTGTCAAGACCCTCTAAAGCTTCAACATTATCAGGTTCCTGTTTAGTGGCCTTCATTTTCTTAGAAGAAGCTGCCAATCACAGTAAAAAAGAACCGATCCAAATTGAATAGTTGGGAATAATTTGCAAGTAACAGCATTCAAACACATGATGCAATCATAAAACCATCAAAATTTCAGTTAATAAAGCTCATCTGCTGCTTGTGAGCCATGTAGATACAGCAATATAATTTTGTCCAAAGCAATTTTTACCTGAATTACAAGGTAGCAAATCTTCAAACTGTTCCCCTCTCACTTCTTGAGCTGCTGAACAAAAGGATCTGGCAACAGGGAGGATTCAAACACATTAATGAAATGCAAATACAGAAAAATATGCTCTCTATTCTAACTTTAAGCACCAACCCTGTTCAATATATCTTTATGCAGGGAAGCCCCTATGCTAACATGTGAAAAAGATAATATCTTGAGGCCGGAATTGGCACCTTCCTAACCGAAAGAGAGGAAGAAAGGAAAAACTATAAAAGGTCTTTTGAAACCACAATCAGTCCTAAACCACATAAAATCATCCTTAAACTGTACATCATAGAAGTAGCAATTTGATAACATGAACACCATGAAGGAATGAATTCCAATTCGGTCAAGAAAGCATACTCTTCAAACTGCATATTAGCAGCTTGCAGGGAATGTTAAATGGGACGGCTTTTTTACCACATTATAACTGGAAAATGAGGTTGAAGAGGCTATTGGAACATCCACAATCATGTAAACAGATGAAAATTCCCTCTCACACCAAAGGTTGAGGAGCAGTTGGTTTATATTTGTATGTTTGAAAATGAAGTACTAAAAATATCTGAAAATACACATTTTGAGAACATAAAAATGGATGCTATTTGTACCTTTCTAGATCCCATGTGTTGCCCGAACACGTCCACTTGGATGGAAGAAGAGCATTGGCAGGCAATTTGCGCCACTTGTGACAATCTTCACATTGAACCCATTGGATCTTTTCACTGACACAAAGTAAAAGATAATGAAATTTGTTTCGCTTGACATGACACAAATATGATAAGTCTATTTCAACTAAAATGCAATACAGCAGAACCTGAAAACTATAACTAAAAGGAAACATCCAACTGTTCAGTCGATATAGACAGAAAGAAAAGAGATGATCACAAAATAGCTAAGTTCACTTGATATTTGGACTGTGTATTCTGGTATGAAGCGTGATTTATGGAATTTAAGTCAAGAGTAAACTACAGAGAGCATGTTAATTTGCATCTATATTAGAACCCTAACCAACTTTAGCCATGCTCTCCTTCCTAACACCAGTAACCTTGTCTATTATCAACATAGTCATGTAGCTGATTTGGAAAAACCCTAGACCCAGTCTCTATGACCATGAAGCCAAACTTTTTCAGGTCAGTTTTACAAACTTAACCATGCTCTCAATTCATGTCAGGAACAAGGACAATATTGATAGTTCACAAAAATTTTAACTAGTCAATAAAGGCAGTTGGGGAAGATAACAGATCTTTATTCACAATGATGTCCGCCAAAATTTCTGTTATGTTGAAACCCTGAAAATGGAGCTCAGTGTCGAGCTGTAGAAATTTTCTGAGTGTCTAGATGATTCAACAATATAATTCCATGAATGTGAACAATTCCAACCCGTACAAGTTAGTTCTTCAAAATTTTGAAACAACATCCAGAATATAGAAACATAACAAATCTATATCAACTGAATATTATGCAAATAATTCCTTTTTCAATTATTTGTTGTACAAACAACAGAAAATTTATATGCTATATGTTACACAGCAGATACAAATATGATTGAATGAGCTACAAGCAAAAGTAAACCAAATTATAACCAAATAAAAGAAAATTATTTACACAACATTATTATCTTAGATACAAGCTCAAACTCTCAAAGATTAAGTAATTTACCCCATGTTATCTGTTGTAAATAATGTTGGCTTCCCCAGTATTGGTGCATCCTGTTATCAAAAAGGCATAAAATGTAAGAACTTTAGAACCAGGCAGCGAAAAAGTCATATCTAGACAGTCCAAATCATATGATAATATATGGTCCATTAATAAGACTTTTATAGATATTTCTTTTTATGACATTTTTTACCATCACAATATTCCTTAGAATTCTCTTAAATGAGGACAAGTGTCTCTTTGCATCCAAATAAAAGTTAATGTATCAGTGGCAGCATAGTTAAGTCTACAAGAAAAAGTTTACAGGTCTTGACTTAGTTTTTATGTGGCATTGTCAAGGGAGTGCAAAGCCCACTTCGTTATTCTTATTCACACACAGTAGAGATGTTGAAGATAATCTAACGCTCGTTATAATTTTTGCAGCACAACAGTTTATTTTTAAACTTAAAAATGAAATCAGCATTGAATTGTATATATAAGATACCGTGCCACCAAAAGTAACCTGATATGTGATAGAACTTCAGAAGACCTAGAAATCAAAAGCATCATGATCTTACCGACCAGGTTCCCCAGAGCACAAATTTCTAATATATATATCCTCTGAAAATGCAAGGGATCATGCAGGCAGCCTAACTAGAGTGGTCTTATACAAATTCATTAGGTCCTTCATGGTAAGTCCTCATTCATGCCACATCAGCATAATGTGATTCGTGCTCTGGGAAACTTAAAAAGCAAACATTTGTCAAAACCAAAATCACAGAATACAAGAAACCTATATCTTGTCACAAGCAAAGGCAACAGCAAACATTAAATCACATGTGACTAAAGAAAAATGAAATAATAACTGCTAATAACAAGGAACACAGTTAAAAATGGTACCTCATACTCCTCAAACTCATAACCTTCAATCACCACAACAGTAGGAACATTATTAGGAGGACGAAGTAGTCCTTGAGCTTCTTCCCATGTCAGCTTCAGCTCTATCTGGTCCTCAGTTTCAATTTTTGGGCGCTTATTCTTTGAACCCAACGCGGCGTTCTTCCGCTTTCTAGGGATTGAAGATTTCGCTGCAAGTGCTTCTGTTGCTATATATCCCGACTTATCAACCTTAGACCATGAACTAGGATCTGGCAGTTCAACCTGATTGATTTATGAAAAGCTAGGTAATATCAGCAATCTTTTAAATGACAAATAGTCAAAGCAATTTCATCAGTTTTAGTTTTGGTACTACTAACATCTCCATTTGTGGAAACTCCAGCGAGAGTCTTATTTGCTTCATTGTCCTGGCAAGTTGAAAGTAGATGTTAATTATTGACATGTACAAGAAATTGTCACAAACTATTTTCAATTGCTCTACAGCTACTAACTTTACTATGAACAATGACAATTTAAGACCAAAGACCAATTTCAGTGGTGGATTGCAAACTAGCAATTCCTATCTCACTTCAGGTAAATTATGCCTTGACATTCAATTTGTGTGGACTCATAGGTCCTCTTCCTGACCCGTGACCCGTGACCCGCACTCCTACCCCCACCCAAAAAACTTCATAATGTTATCTTATCTCTGAATATTTTCTGTAACTAACACTGCATTAAATAAGAAAAAATAAACAGATCCTGTATCACAAAGAAAATGTATACAAACTGAAAACTTCCGAAGCTTTGGAGACATGTTGTATAGCTGTACTGTCCACAGATATTAAGCACAAATTTGAGCTAGAAAGAGTCACAAATTGGCATTCTTAAAAGTAAAAACCAAATTTAAAATGAACACAAAATCACTGCATAGACTCATAACGGCATCTTTAAACACCATCAAGAACGGAAAAAAAAAGAAAAAAAAAGGAAGACTTTTGTTAACCACACCCATTGGCTATTACCATTAGCCTCTAGAACTTATCAAAAGTATAAAATTGTAACAAAGATACTAAGTGGCCCAAACCTGATCAGATGCTTGATTAGCTGAGGCCTTTCTGAATCCCATGACCAATTTCCCTTCAGGCTCTAAACGGCTAAACGTTACTGAGGAAACAGAATAAAATCTCAGTTCCAAAACCAGATAACCCATGAAGCATGACAAACTAAGTTGCACGATGATGACTACACTCATGTGGAAAATAGAATACATTAAGAGTATTTATGACAAAACCCCATGCCCAGGCCCAGGCCAAGGCTGGGCCCCTGGGGCTTTATGCCTGGATTTAAATTTAAATTAATTATTATTAAAGTTAATTAATACTTATATTGTGTATAATTATTATTATTATATATATAAATATTATTTAATAAAACCAGGCCCGGGCCAGGTATATATCCTGGGTTGGGCATTTTTGCCATCCTTATTAAGAGGAGNCAAACTAAGTTGCACGATGATGACTACACTCATGTGGAAAATAGAATACATTAAGAGTAGTTAAGACAAAACCCCATGCCCAGGCCCAGGCCAAGGCTGGGCCCCTGGGGCTTTATGCCTGGATTTAAATTTAAATTAATTATTATTAAAGTTAATTAATACTTATATTGTGTATAATTATTATTATTATATATATAAATATTATTTAATAAAACCAGGCCCGGGCCAGGTATATATCCTGGGTTGGGCATTTTTGCCATCCTTATTAAGAGGAGTGAAACAAGTAGACAAGAAAAATAAAAACAAAGCAACATCTAGATGTTTGATTAGATCTTAAAACCATCCATGTAAAAAATCCAGTAAAACCCAAGCAGCTGATAAAGTAAAAGTCCAAAGAGCTTCCAAGAACAAAATTGACAGCAGGTAAGGCACATGCGGAGTGTAAGCAAGAACAAGATCTTCCAAGGCAAAAAATACAATAAAATAAAATTTAATAATACTTGTCCGTGATATTGTTCAATTACCTATGTCACCTGCTTGCAATTGCATGTTCTGTATGCAAGGAGTAACCCCTTCCAACACATACATTCTACTATTATTATTAGGCCAGAAGCGAAACTGAAATATCCACTCCTTGCCTTTTGAATCCTGGACTTTAAGAGGCAAACCTTCAGGCTGAGAGATTGGTGGGAAATAGGCCTGTATCAAGGCGAATGCATGTTAGATAAATGATTGGATGCAAATTTAAGGGAAAATACTACTTCTATAAATTTAGCAAGGAGCTAAAATGAATTCGCATTAATAGTTGATAAGTAATCCAATACAATTCATCTAGCTGTATAAATCTCATGCTAATGATGAGTTCCAGAAGAGTTTAGTGGATTTTTTGACACACTAAACTACAATATCACATAAATCAGGAAGATTTTCTATAACAATTACACTGGTTATCACCAGTATAAGACATAGAATAGCTACAAGACCAACCTATAACAGCTAGATAAACAGAGATATAACTGTAATTTTCACCTATCCAAGTCTTCATGGTTATTTAAGGATTATTAAATATGAGGGTAGAACTTAAGTGTCCAAAAATATTAAAATCATAATGATGTTTACATCATTATTATTTTATCACTCTGAGATTTCCTTTTCAAAGAGAGTTCTCTGCCTCATGAAGCAAGGAGGCGACTTTTATAATTTTTTCTTGACTGCTGAGCCAATGCTGTGAAGATTATCTTGTTCTGCTTACATACAAATCTATAATCTTCTACAGTGATCAATAACGATTTAATCACCCCATCATAGCAACAATCGTGTAATTTAATGAACCAAATGAAAAAACTTACAATAATGCGTCCTATATATATAACAGGTAAAAAGGATATTCTAGTATATGATGATAACTCCAACACCAAAAACAGAGAAAAAGATGAAATAGGACAAATAATGATAAAACTGCAAGCACAAACCAAATACGAAGGATCTTCCAATCTAACCCCTCCACATCCACCATTAATAGGTTGACACTACCATTAGGCACGCCCACATCGAGAGGCACAATTAAGCCCACAAGTCTAATAGTGAACTCTTTTAACATACCAGACTAGTCTTATGATCTATCCTTGACAGAGAAACCTTCCAAGTTGCATGAAGAAAGAAACCCAATTGAAAGCATCATATAATCAGGAAAATATGCACGTTTATTCCATCAATATTTGCATTAAGCATCACAGAGGCGAATTTCAACAATAACTAAAAATGTATTTCAGTTCTATGCATTAACCATAGTGATCACCTCAAAAAACAATTGGAAAACCAAGAATATCTTGTAACTAATACAGATCTAAAAAAGGTAATCCAGTACACACATAACCAAAGTCACCACGTTAACAAACAACTGGAAAAATAGGAATATCTTCTTAGTAACACAGAGAGCTTGAAAATGAAAAGTTGAATAAAAAGAGAAGCCAAGCTGGAGACATAAGAACTCACCTCTGCACATTTTTTAGGAAGCACCAAACGTCCAATTCGGCCAGCATCACTTGCACTCAACATTTTCTCAAACAAAGGAGTGATAACAGAATTTGAACTTTGGTAAGGTTAAGGTTCCACGAGGTTCTCTTTACACAATACAGCAAGAAATAAGAATTCATATTTTCATTTTTCAAATAGCCTCAACAACCATGTTATGATAAATAATATCATGCACTTACAAGCTAATCATTAAGAAACCCTTCCAAAATCAAAGGATACTCTCCAGAGATCTGCTGCAGATCTTGATCAGTGAACCTAGGCCAGTACCGAGGAAGTAACTGATTTCTTCCACGGGCATCTACCCGGGGCCTTCCATTGCGAATTTGAGTTTCACCCATTGAATCAAGTCCATTATGTGAATTACCATGAATTTGCTTCACCATAGACGGTTGAAGGACTGGTCGCAAATGAGCTCCAGAGATCCCCAGTTGACCATTTGTTTCGTTTGGAGATGCATAAGGTGCAGCCAAACCAAAATGTGTAGTAGATGGATCATCCTTCAAAGAGGAAGGCTGATGGGGTTTATTTAAACATGCACTAGGTTGCTCCTCGCAATTAATTCCTGCAACACAGTATCAAGTCAGGTTTAGCAACCACTTTTATATGCTTTTTCTGCTGGACATTTTCTCCAGCATGGAAGAAGCATTGCAAGTAACCAGTATGATGTAGTTCTGAAGTGACATACTAAATGCAGGGAAACAATTTGAACCTGTATTTCCATTCTCAAGTATATCCCTTGAAGCACCCTTAAGTCCTCCATTCATCAGCCTTTCAGAAAAATCATCAATTTTCCTTTTCTCCAAGGAAGGGGCAGTTAATCTTTCACCAGCATTGAGTCTGTCAATGCTGGTAGATAAGTCAACTTCATAGGACACTCTTGGATGCAATTCAGACTGAGGAATCGAATTGAATAGAGTGGGTGCTTGCCGCCAAGGTACAGGACCTGAACCAGCTAACTGAGTCCAATTTTTGACAGAAAGGTCTTTAAGTCTCTCAGGTAAAGGCATTTGATAAAATAAAGGTGGCCATGAAGGATTTGGTGCCTGACATACATCATATAAAATGAAAAGAGAGTCTCAGTAACAATTTTACCCCAAAGCTATAGGAACATAGTCAATAATATCATTTGTTTTAAGTAGCACACAAGCAATTCACGTCAAGAACTAGAAAGAAAAAATCCTAATGAAGAGATTTCCCTTGTTTATGCATTAACTCAAATATAAGCACAGTAAAATTGCACCACAATTCAATTAAACCAAAATGGTTCTATGCCAAAGCAAAAGAAAAAAAACAAAAAACAGATACACACACATGCATACAGGTATTCCAAATTTGTGATAGATTATTCTGATAGATAAATTTAGCAAAGTTTTAAGAAAATGGCATAAAAATCAATGCAGATATAATACTTCGATTAATATTTTGAACAAATAGAGTGATAGTTTGGTATGTGCAACAGCAGCTGGATAATAGGTTTGTAAGATTTAACAGAGAACCAAAAATGAGAATTAATCATATCCATCAAATTAAAACCTTTGATGATCACCTCCATTTCCATCTACTCTTAAGTATACAGCATGCACACTCCTTTTATAGCACATTCTCACCCCCACTATCAGAAACATTGACTCCAAACATCTTGCGTGACAATTTTTTTTCATCATAAGGAAAAATAAATCAATGAACACCCTATTATTACTGCAAGGCAGCTCCTTACCCTCCAAACCATCCTTAACATCATTATCCAAAAGCCACAACCTCTTCACTCACTATACCTCAATGAACAGAACCTTAATTAATCAGCCATTCTTTGCAAGTACTGCCAGCAGATATGCATACTTACCCTAGCTAAAGTGAAGCAAGCAATGCAAACTCTGAAACCAAAATTTCCTCCATTAGCATTCCATTTGACTGATAAAAAATGATTGGACTTGTCCAAATTCAAATCATACAACATTGGTAGAGTTTATTAAAATACAAAAAATCAATGAAACAGTTTTAACCAAAATATTTTTAGTATCATCAATAAGACTTAGGAAAATAAATTGTCAGTATCCAGAAATGGCATAATGAACAAACTATATAGCCAAAAAAAATTATAAACATAATGCAAATCAGCCAAATTCATCCTTACCAAAAGGACATTTTTTCTTGCACATGTCATGCACTCAATTCCTCCAGCATCTAACAATGTAAATGCATTAACTGAAATAATACATCCACAATGAACCCGCTGCAAGGTAAGTTTCAACATGAAATGAAGAATCAGTATAATCCAAAACTGAAATTTGGAAGACAGAAGCCACATATTTAGTACATGACACTAAAAGAGCATGGAAACCATGTTTTGCTCACCTTGCTACAAGTATCACAAGACCTCCAACCAGAAGCATTCAAATGAAAAGTATCACAAAATCTTCCCTCCTCATAAATAGAACTAGAGCCACAAAAAACAAGAATCAAAAAGAATAATCATCACAACCTAAAAAACATCACCACAAAACACAAAACACAAAACATTTATAAAATTATTGAATATGCAATATAATAGAAATTAAATAGGCTAAGAACAAATTTACACCATGGAAAAGTTAGTTATGAGTTGAACCCCAGTAAACTAGTATAATAATCCCTAATTTCAGACCCCCTCCCCTGAAACCTAATAAAAACCAACAACAAAAAAATTAAAAATAATAATAATTTTAAAGGACAAAGATATTGACCCACAACAATTAAGGCAAGATTGGTCCAACATTAAACTCGAAATTAAAAAGGGACAATGAACAAATACATAGATGAGAATAGTCTTCAGGGTGAGAAAAACAAAGTAGATATTACGACCACAATACAAAACCTCAACATTGAATTTGCCTATCTTAAATCTAAATCATGGTAGCTCCAAAGCATTTTTATTGCTTGAAAATATATGTGCACTCTTAGGGCCTAAACTAACAATTCTTTTACTAGTGCACAAACAAAAATTACATTTCACAAGGCAATTAAGCATGTAGATTTTTGACTTTTTGTTGCAATTAACATGTCCATATGTTAACATTTCCGAGGCAATTTAAACAAAAAATAAAACAAAGTACCCAAAATGACTGTAGAAAAGGACAATGAAACTCACAAATCGCACTCAGCATGAAAAAACCAGTATGTGAACCTTTACAAACAATGAAGTTCATGGCAAAGAAAAACTTTATTTAGCGACATATGTCTTAGCTGATAGACTACAACCAAGACACTAATGTCTTGCAAATGGTTGGCAAGGAAGGAGTTGAATCATTGCTCGAATAGGCTTTCTGAAAAACAAAAAATATTATCCTATGCATTAAATCATTTACACTTACCTAAAGTATTTCCAAGAACACAACCATGTGAGAACAAATTATTGCAAAAATGGTTTGCGTCCTCTAGTTGCCTATTTATACAAATTACCTCAATGGAAATATTTTTTTTTTTTCCTACAACAATAAATACGTTAATGAATCACACAATAAACACATATCATTAATGGTACCGAATTCACAATACATACATATCATTAACGTTGCCCTGTATATGCTAATCCAGAAAATGCACTGAACAAAACTCTATGCATGCTCTTACTGTACAAGAAATGTCAGTGCTCAGAAGTTAATGTGCACCACATAACATATGTCACCATTCCCATCCACTACATCTTTTAAAATCATTTTCCAGCTCCAACCAACAATCAAGAAAATTATTTTAGTTACAGGGAAGGCAATTCATAATCACAAACCAGTTTCAATTTTTTTTTTTTTTTTTTTTATTTTGATGAGAAAACTGGCTCTCAATTTTTTTTTCCTCCTTTGAAGATAAAGTAACTTAGCTTAACATTTTGAAAGATAGCAAACATTCTTCCAAAAAGTCTAGGTCTTTATGGTCAGTAATCAAGTACTATTGATAACTCAACTTAAAATGAACATGACTCAAAGTCGTCTTCAAGCTTTTATCTAACACCCTAACACTGACCACATTCCATTTGAGCGAACAAAATTTAATTTTTTTCAAAAAAAAAAAAAGAGTCGATTGATTGTATTTTTTCAGTCCAAGAGACCACTCTACTTTCTACAATAAAGCGTGACATGCATATATTCAAACAAGTCAATACCTAACTTCATACATAGCACCAAACATACATAAACCAAAATCCAATTTTTATTTTCAAATTCATCCTCCCAGCATACCCAATTTCAAGCCAAACCCAAAATTCATAAATTACCAAAACCCCACAAAGCCACTATCTTTTTTTCGCCATAACCCAAAACACACAAATTCAAACCAAATTCAACCCAAACAATCAAGAGAGTCAACAAAGACTAAAAAATATTTCAGCTCACCCGCATCGATCACACAGCTCCGCCAACTCGCCGCCACGTAAAAGCCAGCCTTTCCTCGGCCGCTCCGATTTCAACTCCTTACACTCTTTGTTAAAACAAATCTTCGACGAAGACGACATCGAACAACAACAAAAACGAAACAACCTCAAACGCTCCAAAAGCAAAACATAAACTCAGAAAATTCTCACAGCTCACCGCCGTCCAATGAGTAAAAATAAAAAAACTACAAAAGGGGTTTGAAATGGCTGATCTGCAAAACAATCACTCGAACAAACGGCTTTTGGAGAGGGGTTTTAGTTTTCAGAGAAATATTAATAATAATAAAGAGACAGTATTTATTTATGCGTTTGTTTATTTATATTTATATCTGCGTGCGTGTTTATGTATGTACATATTTTTATGGTCTTTTTTGTCCTTGTTTCAGTTCAATTTAATTGGTCCAAAATAATCCTAAAATTATCTGAACAAAGATATATCTGTACTCTCCTGAGCAAACAAGACGGGAGGCATTTCCGTCATTTCCCTACAGTTTGACTTGTGGTGTACTCGCAGTGATTTTAGGAAACTCCCGCATGTGCAGACACGACAGAGAGTACGATGAATTTACGTACTCGAGTGAGTAGGGAACTTGGTGATTATTTGTAAGGTAATGTGATAATCATGCATGGTCCCGCCGCGGAGGTCATGCAATCACGTAACGCATAGTTTCTAAGACACGCGCGTTATGTTTTGTTACGACTTACGACTTCGTTTTGTTGCTTGTTTTTCTGGTTTTAATCAGTCTAGTGAGCTTACAGACTCCGGCCCCCCAGGTATAATTACACGGTTCCCTCTAAAGTTTCTAAGATGATAAAAACCCCCCTCACAGGGTGTTAAAATATACAATAATAGAATAATTTGATAAATATTTATTAACTTCTGATAGTGTAAGTTCTGACAATTCATTGACTGTTCACTGTCAGTAGAAGAATTTTTGCTATTTGAGAAACTTTAGGAGAATTTTTATTAGGAAAATAATACAGTCACCGACGGTAGTGCACCGAATTTGTGCATCGGATGACGTGACAAAATCCTAACCATTGATTAATATTAACTTAATATTAATCAATGGTTAGGATTTTGTCACGTCATCCGGTGCACAAATTCGGTGTACTACTGTCAGTGGCTATAACATTACTCTTTTTATTATTATATCAAACCTCAAGAGTTTGTATAATGGGCAATATTACATTTACAACTTAATTTCATAAATTTTCTCTTACAACTCCGACATGATAATTCACAATTGGCCTGTTTGTAACAGGTCTCACTAATTCAATTACGGGTTTTGTCTGTCTAATTGTGAGTTATTACGTCAAAATTGTGAGAGAAATTTTATAAAATTAGGTTATAAACTAATATTTATTGTGGTATAATTTTAGCTCTAGTTTAGTACTAATAGTTGGATGTAAAGAGAGTGGCATAGAGTTTCTTTAACAACCATATGTGACTTAATTATAGTTGGTACAATTAGAAGTAAAAGTGTTTAACATGCAAAGTGGGGTCGGACGTAGCGGTTGAGTTGATGTGATGAAAAATGTTGGCGTTTTGAGGAGGTTAAAATCGTGTGCAATAGATATAACATAGAACTTAGGTGGAAGTGGGTGTTAAATTTGATGGAAATTAATTTATTGAAGTGTGACAGAATAGTTGTCAAAGTGAGGGATGTGGTCCAAATGGATAATATTTGTTAATTAATGATATGCGTAAGTTTCTGTTTGGCATTGGGTTGAATAGATGAGGTGGATTTGTCTCCAATCATGATTCCAAGAGTTTCAAGTCTTCACATTCATTGCGTGCCATAAAAACCTCGGTACCACCACAAGTTTCACATTTTATTCACTTATCAACTATGGTTAGATGAGATATTTTGGTTCTTCTTGTAGTATATTTTCTTCTTTTAACAAGTTACCTATCACCTGTCCCCTCAGCTCCTAATATATTCAAAGTACTAAATAATTTTAATTAAGTATAAACAGTTATTTCTTAAGAACAAATGATGGTTTGTTTGACTCTTACTTATGAAAGAACACCCGTTCATTAATAAAGAATTATTATTCATAATCCTAAAAGATTGGTCTACCGGTTAAGAGATGTGTTCTTTTTCTTAATTTTCTTTCTGGATTCAAACTTTGGGGTCACCTACCTCAATATATAATTATATCTTACCCTATTTATTAGGTTTGTAGAGTATTTAATAGACCCCAGAGATTAGTTAAAGTGCATATAAACTGACCCAGACATCTAATTATCCAAAAAAAAAAAATTGTTCCTTACGAAGAAACAACTATTCCTTATAATTGAACGGTCGTTCGTCTCTAAGGAACGATCATTCGTCTCTAAAGAACAGTTGTTTGTGTTTAGTCAAAATTATCAGTTAACGTGATAATGCCAATTTTGTTACCACATTAAGGATATAAGAGAATGTTGTGAGATTGGATTGTAAACGTAATATTTTTATAACTGAAAATGTAATTACGAATAAGGAATACGGAGTTTTACTAGTTTTATAGAACAAACAAAGTTTGTGAGAAAATAACTATGGATTACACTTTAAGTTAGTGTAAAAAAATTAGAATTGTTTCTGCTCATTAATAAAGCATTAAATGAGACATGGGTTTATAATATTATATTTTTGTATATCCGTATTGACATTACTAATGAATTTCTTTATCATTATATAAATTGATTATATTTAATTATATTATATATAGTCTTTTTTTATTATATGGATTTATTTTGGTTCAGTATTTATATTCATATTTTCAATCCTATTCTACAAATATAGTTTGACACATTATTTAAGAGATATTACTATATTTTTTTAATTACTTTAGACCTCTTAAGCTTATTAATTTCATTAAATACCCTTGGAAAAAAAGTTTAAAAATTAACAAAAACACCCCCATCAACCCATACTTGTCAGATTCTGGCAACCATCGTCAGTGGTAGCCAGAATCTGTATAACGGCCTACCTGCTGACCAGAAATGGTCAGAAGTTTACCGATCTGGCCTTTAGCGATGGCCAAAGAAATGATCGTCGTTGACGGTCAATGACAGCCAAATCTTGGCGATCGTTGACTGAAAACGACGGCCATATCTTTGGCCGTCGCTGACGGCCAAAGATGAACTTCTTTTGATGTTTTCCAACCATTGACGACAATATTTAGCCGAAGATTTGGCCTTTTCTGACCAGATCCGTGGTGGATCTGGCCAAAAAAGGCCATAGCGTAACGAAATTTTTCGACCAGATTCTGGCGGTGGTGGCCAGAATCTGGTACTGCAGGTGGTGAGGGTGTTTTTGTTATTTTATATATTAGGGTGTTTAATTAAATTAACAAACCTAGGGTATTTTTCATAAATTTTTAAATTTTATCTCGTAATATTCCCCTATCCAACTACCCAATATTATTTCCAAAATACTATCCAAAATAATAAACCAAACGCACCCTTATTTATTTATTTAATTATTATTGGATAAAGATTGTTATACAATTAATCTTACAAATTTTCTCTTATAATTCTGTGATGATAGTTTGTAATAGGTAGACGTAACTCATTTATAAACTGTCATATCGGGGTTGTAAGAAAAAAATTGTAAAATTAAGTTATAAATATAATATTATCTTTTATTATTACTATCTTTTTTGCGTGTTAGTCTCGGAGCCTTTTAATATTTGTAAAATGGAAAAGCCCATGTAAAAGGATGACGTAAACTTACCAATTGTAGATTGAAGTTTCAAAGCTCCGGACTGCATGGAAGCTACATTAAAATTTCACTTCAAACTGAGTGGTTAGTTTTTACGATAAACATCATAGAAATTTTGAAGAAATATTCCAGGTATTCTTGCGTACACATCTAATTAAAATACAAGAAAAATAGAAAATGACAGACTCCTTAAAACTTGGATTTATTATACTCGGGGAAGCACATTACAGGCCTGGAAAACTCTAGACAAAATTGATCAACAAGAGGAGCATAGATTGAAGATTTTAAGGTTCATTATGATAAAAACTAAACTCTTAAGCCAAAAGCTATCTCTCGACTACATCTAATAAATTATATATATATAACAATGTTCTTTGAGTTCGACTTGATGCTTGGATTTCTCATTTCCTTTTCTAGGTGAAACCTAACATCTTCACAATCTAGTGTGCCATGACGGACACCCACATGTAATACTTTCTCTTAATTCTTGCCCTATCCATGAAATTACATATAATATATAGCATCATATTTGTATACATAGTATAGGCAATGTGGTTTTCAGTTTTCCACAAAAAAATTCGAAAATGATGTTTTATTACTGAAAAAATAAGATTACTAGTGAAATAGATTACTTGAAATATTATTTTATTTAAAAATCTAGCTAAAACATTCCAACCACAAAAAAATTTAAAATTTGACAAAATAACCCCGATCACCCAAGACAAGTGCCGGCCGCCGCACGATTGGCCAGATCTAGTAGGTTGTGCGTCATTTCGGTGACTGACAATTGTCTTGGGCGGCTGGGGTGTTATGTAAATAGTTTTTAGATCATGGGCATTATTGTCCAAAAAAAAAATAGTTCTTAGCGGTAAAATTGTAACGAAATTAAGATAAATTTTATGTAAAATGAGGGGCATTTTTGTCAAAGAAATTAATTTATGAGGTCATAGAAGTCATTTTGCACAATTGAACTAATTATTATTTGATAAACATTTGAGGTAAATGTGTTCGAAATGATATTTAATTAAGGCAAAATAGGTATAAAATTTAGATTACTATAATAATATTTTAATAACACCCCTCAAAATGGTAATTTAATTATCTCATATTTTATTAACAGTAAATATTATTTGTATTAAAAGATTATAAAAATATTTTATTACTTAACAACCCAACAAACCAATCTTGAAAATTAAAGAAAAATTATGGAAATAATTAACCAATCGCAAAATGTTATTAACATAGAATTAGAATATGTACATAGTCATAAGTGATAAGACAATTAACAAGGCGTATATATTCGGAAATTTTTATCGATCATTCCACCGCAGCTCAAGTGTAGTGTATATATATAAATAGATTTTATTTAAATTAATTTTCTTGAAGATTGTGAAGTGAGGGAGGCCATACCTATGTGACGTCAACTTTTCCTCTTTCAGATCCTTTTATCTTTATTCAATTTCATTCGCTTGATCTCCCCGTCCTGTCAATTCACTTTGGACCCACTCCATCCAATTTCTACTTCCCTTCAAACTCCATCACACTTCACAATTCAACTGTGAAGCTACTCTTTTTTATTATGTGTTAAACTCGTTTTTCCCTTTTTTTTTTTTTTTTTTTTACATTCATTTTATTACAATATATTTTTACATAATTATCCAATAAAGTTATATTAAAATATATAAATAATTTGAAATGAACAATATTTAAAATAATAACTGTATTAAGACTAGATCATGCTATATTCAAAAAATATGATTATAATGTAATTAACAAGGGATTATTTGTTGTTAAGAAAGGTAATTATTTGATTTAAATAATTAGAATTTAGTATTTTAGTGAATGGGAATTTGTTAGTGGTAATGAGGTGATGGACCCAGTGGTGGTTTGATTTGAATGATTAGTTCCTGCGAAGGTTTAGGTTTGATACATTGCATGGTGTGCACGTGATTGTTATTCCTGGAAATTTGACGTTTCGGGTGGAGGCCTACAGTTGCTGTTGGTGGTGTAGGTGTAGGTCTACGCGTAGGTGTGGGTCTGGCTTTTATGCCCAACATTTCCACACCTTAGATTAACCACTCCCTATCACATTTTAATTTCTCTTGTCACTTCAAACTTTTGTTTGTTGGTTTTTCTTCAGGTGATTTTCGGAATCCGCGTTTGGTTTATTATTTTGAATAGAATTTTAGAAATAATATTGAATAATTAAATATGAGAGTATTAAGAAATTAAATTTATAAATTTATAAAAAAACTCCCTAAGTTTGCTAATTTAATAAATATCTCAATATGTAAAATAACAAAAATACCCCTACCACATGCAGTGTTAAATTCTGGCCACCATCGTCAGAATCTGGCCGAAAAATCATGTTACGACACAGACCGGTTGAATCTGTGTCGTAACACGTCGTTATGGCTTTTTTCAGCCAGATCCACTATGGATCTGACCGAAAAAGGCCAGATCTACGGCCTGCCGTGGCGCCGTCATTTTCGGTCAATGATGGCCAAGATTTGACCGTCGTTCATGGCCAGATCTGGTCGGAAAAGGCCAGATCGGTGAACTTTCGGTCATTTATGGTCGACAGGTAGGCCGTTGTACAGATTCCGGCTACCAACGACAGTGGTTGCCGGAATCTGGCAAGTATGGGTAGCGGGGGTGTTTTTGATAATTTTTAAACTTTTTTTTCAGGGTATATTTGATGAAATTAATAACCTTATGGGGTCTAAAAGTACTTAAAAAAATAGGGTAATATTTCTAGAATAATATGTCAAACATTATTTGGAGAATAGGATTGGGAATAGGGATAAAAATAATAAGCCAAACATGGCCAACAATATTATTACTTTGACACCAACGACTTGTATATCCAAAGTGCTAAGTTATTCTAAACAATTATACATGAATGATTATGATTGAATACAAAGACTAAATGATAAATAAGATGTATGATTTTTAAAGTGGTTCAGATGCTTAAAACAAATCATACGTCTACTAATTCTTTTATATATGAGAGATTATAATATGTCGCGTATAGCAAACAATGACCAGAGGTATAATAACTGAGTATTCAGAAAGATTATCAAGTCAGTTTCTTTCTCTTGGGTTATCTTTGCTATGAAAGTAAAGATTACAATCAAAATGAGGGTTCAGGATTAGAATCCCGAAAATGAGAGGGGGAGTCTTCTATTTATAATTGAGGAATTCAAGGTAATAATTACAAATTTGCACATGGGTAGGTGTTGTGCAAGTCCTTCAATGCCTCTCATTGGCTGATAACTTAGGAAATATCCTCAAATTACTTGGGACTTGGACATGTGTGCGCCCCTCTATCACTCATAGACAAAACCTGAATATACCAAGTTGATGACAGTTATATTCTTTATGTCATGGAGTGACGTGACAGTTTCTAGGTGGTACAAAATCTTCTTGAACTCTAATTGGTAGTCACTGACTTAGACTAACGTTAGTCTTAATTTTTTAGGCATAACACTTATAAATAATTACCATGGAATGGATATTGATTTATATTATTTAGGGACAGGGATGGGGCTAAGGGTGAGCATGGGTAAAGGGTAAAACCAAAATCGGAACCGATCCCTTTAGGGTCCAGTTTTGATTCTAGGAAATTGTGAACCAAGAATTCTCAGGTCCAGTTTTGGTTTATGTAGTGTTGGAATTGGAAATTGGAAATGGGGTCAGTTCCAATTCTGGAAAATTGGAACCGATAATTTCGGGTCCGGTTCTGATTCCTATACTATAGGAACGGAGAACCGAAACCAGAACCGAGGTTCAGGTACTCGGATAGGAACCAAGACTAAATTATAATTTTTGTAACTTTTTTGGGGTGTATTTGTAATTTTTCAAAAAGTAGGGGTAGTTAAAATTTATCCCATAATTAGAACTTATGTTTTAGGTTCCAATTTCAGATTTCTAGGAACTGGAACTGGCTGGTTTCAGTTCCGGTTTCAAATCTTAGGAATTGATCGATTCTGATTTCTTCAAAAGATGTAGGATACCCGAAACCGATTACCCATAAATGGGACGGTTCAAAGGAGAAGAGGCCTCCCCCATCTCTTATCCCAGTTTGGATTTCAATTGAGTTCGACTAGATGCTTGGATTCTCATTTCCTTTCTAGGTGAAACCTAACATCTCACAATCTAGTGTGCCATGACGGACACCCACATGTAATACTTTCTCTTAATTCTTGCCCTATCTATGAAATACATATAATAATAATAGCATCATATTTGTAACATAGTATAGGCAACGTGGTTTCCACAAAAAAATTTGAGATGATGTTTTATTACTGAAAAAAAATTGGGCATGTTTGGCTTATTATTATTATCCATACTCTCAATTCTATTTCCAAATAAGTTTGGCACATTAAATAATGTTTGGCACATTATTCCAAAAATATTATCCTATTTTTTAATTATTTTTAGACCCCATAAAGTTATTAATTTCATTAAATACCCCCCTAAAAAAAGTTTAAAAATTAATAAAAACACCACGTGACCATACTTACCAGATTCCGACAACCACCATTGGTGGTAGCCAGAATCTGACACAACGGTGAATTACCGATTGGAACTGGCCGGTAATTCATCGATCTGGGCCGTCAACGACGGACGACGGCCAAATCTTGGCCATCGTGACCGAAAAGACGGCCATTTCTTTGGCCGTCGTTTTGGCCTTTTCTGGCCGCGACGGCCACGCAGGCCGTAGATCTGGCCTTTTCAGCCAGATCTGTGGTCGATCTGCCGGAAAAGGCCATAACAACGCGTTACGATACAGATCCGACCGGTCTGTGTTGTAACACGATTTTTGACCAGATGCTGGACTGCAGGTGATGGGGTTATTTTGTCATTTTACAATGTGGGGGTATTTATTAAATTAGCAAACTTAAGGGGTTTTTATAAATTTTTAAATTTATCTCGTAATAATCCATATTTAATTATCCAATACTATCCCTAAAATCCTATCCAAAATAATAAACTAAACGCACCCAATATATTACTGAAATAGATTACTTGAAAGATTATTTTATTTAAAAATCTAGTAAAACATTCAACCACAAAAAAATTTAAAATTTGACAAAATAACCCGACCACCAAGACAAGTGCCGGCGCCACGATTGGCCAGATATGTAGGTGTGCGTCATTTCGGTGACGACAATTGTCTTGGGGGCTGGGGTGTTATGTAAATAGTTTTTAGATCATGGCATTATTGTCCAAAAAAAAAAAGTTCTACGGTAAATTGTAACGAAATTAAGATAATTTTATGTAAAATGAGGGCTTTTGTCAAAGAATAATTATGAGGTCATTGCATCAATTGAACTAATTTATTTGATAAAATTTGAGGTAAATGTTTCGAAATGATATTTAATTAAGGCAAAAAAGTATAAATTTAGATTACTATAATATTTTAAAAAACTCTAAATGGTAATTATTATCTCATATTTTATAATAGTAAATAATATTTGTATTAAAAAATTATAAAAATTTTATTACTTAACAACCAAAAAACAATCTGAAAATTAAAGAAAAATTATGGAATAATTAACCAATCGCAAATGTTATTAACATAGAATTAGAATATGTACATAGTCAAGTGATAACACAAGCGTATATATTCGGAAATTTTTCATTCGCACTCAGTAGTAATATAGATTTTATTTAAATTAATTTTCTTGAAGATTGTGAAGTGAGGGAGGCCATACCTATGTGACGTCAACTTTTCTTTCAGATCTTTTATCTTTATTCAATTTCATTCGCTTGATCTCCCCGTCCGTCAATTCACTTGGACCCACTCCATCCAATTCTACTTCCCTTCAAATCTCCATCACACTTCACAATTCAACTGTGAAGCTACTCTTTTTATATGTGTTAAACGTTTTTCCTCTTTTTTTTTTTTTTTTTTTTACATTCATTATTACAATATATTTTTACATAATTATCCAATAAAGTTATATTAAATATATAAATAATTTGAAATGAAACATTTAAAATAATAACTGTATTAAGACTAGATCATGCTATATTCAAAACAATATGATTATAATGTAATTAACAAGGGATTATTTTTGTTAAGAAAGGTAATTATTTGATTTAAATAATTAGAATTTAGTATTTTAGTGAAGGGAATTGTTAGTGTAAGAGTTGATGGACCCAGTGGTGGTTTGATTTGAATGATTAGTTCCTGCGAGGTTTAGGTTTGATACATTGCATGGTGTGCACGTGATTGTTATTCCTGGAAATTTGACGTTTCGGGTTGAGGCCTACAGCTGTGTTGGTGGTGTAGGTGTAGGTCTACGGTAGGTGTGGGTCGCTTTTTGCCCAAATTTCCACACCTTAGATAACACTCCTTCACATTTTAATTTCTCTTGTCACTTCAAACTTTTGTTGTTTGTTTTTCTTCAGGTGATTTTCGAATCCCTTTGAACTTAATATTATTACTTTGAATGGCGATATATATACAAAAAATTAAATATTCTTAGAAAATATACATGTCTATAATATGATTAAATATAAAGACTGAATATATCAACTATGGTTAGATGAGATATTTTGGGTTCTTGTTGTAGTATATTTTCTTCTTTTAACAAGTTAGCTATCACCTGTCACGTCACTTCCTATGGTATTCAAAGTACTAAATACTTTTAATTAAATATAAACAGTTATTTCTTAAGAAACAAAAATCGTTTCTCCGTAAAAAAATATTTCTTCCTTACAATGAACACCCGTTTATTCATACAAAATATGAGTAATATTACATTACATCATTTTTATTATACTATCATTATTTTATTAATAATTATTTTATTATAATATTAAAAATTTGTGTGATTATAAGATATGTCATATTCTGATGTAATGAAAATGGTATAATAGGTGCTATAAATGTAGCATTACTAAAAAAATATTGTTCCTAACCCCAAAAGATTGATCTAGTGGTTAAGGAGGTTGTTTTCTTCTTTGATTTCCTGGGTTCAAACCCTGGGGTCACCTATCTCAATACATAATTGTATCTTACCCAGATTATTGGGTTTATAGAGTATTCAATAGACCCCGGAGATTAGTTAAAGTGCATATAAACTGACATAGATACCTGATTACTAGAAAAAAAAAATTGTTCTTTATGAAGGAACAACCATTTCTTATGAATGAAAATTATTCTTTATAAATGAACGGTCGTTCGTTCATAAAGAACGATCGTTCGTCTCTAAGGAATAGTTGTTTGTGTTTAATTAAAGTTGTCAGTTGATATGATAGTGTCAATTCTACTATTATGTTAGAGTTGTAAGGGAGTGTTGTGAGGTTAGATTATAAAAATAAAATGTAATTGCCAATAACAAATACGAGTTTTACTAGTTTTATAGAAAAAACAAAGTCTGTGAGAAAAGAACGACGGATTACACTTTAAGTTAGTGTAAAAAAATTAGAATTGTTTCTGCTCTTTAATTAAGCATTAAATGAGACATGGGTTTATAATATTATATTTTTGTATATCCGTATTGACATTACTAATGAATTTCTTTATCATTATATAAATTGATTATATTTAATTATATTATATATAGTCTTTTTTTATTATATGGATTTATTTTGGTTCAGTATTTATATTCATATTTTCAATCCTATTCTACAAATATAGTTTGACACATTATTTAAGAGATATTACTATATTTTTTTAATTACTTTAGACCTCTTAAGCTTATTAATTTCATTAAATACCCTTGGAAAAAAAGTTTAAAAATTAACAAAAACACCCCCATCAACCCATACTTGTCAGATTCTGGCAACCATCGTCAGTGGTAGCCAGAATCTGTATAACGGCCTACCTGCTGACCAGAAATGGTCAGAAGTTTACCGATCTGGCCTTTAGCGATGGCCAAAGAAATGATCGTCGTTGACGGTCAATGACAGCCAAATCTTGGCGATCGTTGACTGAAAACGACGGCCATATCTTTGGCCGTCGCTGACGGCCAAAGATGAACTTCTTTTGATGTTTTCCAACCATTGACGACAATATTTAGCCGAAGATTTGGCCTTTTCTGACCAGATCCGTGGTGGATCTGGCCAAAAAAGGCCATAGCGTAACGAAATTTTTCGACCAGATTCTGGCGGTGGTGGCCAGAATCTGGTACTGCAGGTGGTGAGGGTGTTTTTGTTATTTTATATATTAGGGTGTTTAATTAAATTAACAAACCTAGGGTATTTTTCATAAATTTTTAAATTTTATCTCGTAATATTCCCCTATCCAACTACCCAATATTATTTCCAAAATACTATCCAAAATAATAAACCAAACGCACCCTTATTTATTTATTTAATTATTATTGGATAAAGATTGTTATACAATTAATCTTACAAATTTTCTCTTATAATTCTGTGATGATAGTTTGTAATAGGTAGACGTAACTCATTTATAAACTGTCATATCGGGGTTGTAAGAAAAAAATTGTAAAATTAAGTTATAAATATAATATTATCTTTTATTATTACTATCTTTTTTGCGTGTTAGTCTCGGAGCCTTTTAATATTTGTAAAATGGAAAAGCCCATGTAAAAGGATGACGTAAACTTACCAATTGTAGATTGAAGTTTCAAAGCTCCGGACTGCATGGAAGCTACATTAAAATTTCACTTCAAACTGAGTGGTTAGTTTTTACGATAAATATCATGCAAATTTTGAAGAAATATTCCAGGTATTCTTGCGTACACATCTAATTAAAATACAAGAAAAATAGAAAATGACAGGCTCCTTAAAACTTGGATTTATTATACTCGGGGAAGCACATTACAGGCCTGGAAAACTCTAGACAAAATTGATCAACAAGAGGAGCATAGATTGAAGATTTTAAGGTTCATTATGATAAAAACTAAACTCTTAAGCCAAAAGCTATCTCTCGACTACATCTAATAAATTATATATATATAACAATGTTCTTTGAGTTCGACTAGATGCTTGGATTTCTCATTTCCTTTTCTAGGTGAAACCTAACATCTTCACAATCTAGTGTGCCATGACGGACACCCACATGTAATACTTTCTCTTAATTCTTGCCCTATCTATGAAATTACATATAATATATAGCATCATATTTGTATACATAGTATAGGCAACGTGGTTTTCCACAAAAAAATTTGAGAATGATGTTTTATTACTGAAAAAAATTGGGCATGTTTGGCTTATTATTATTATCCATACTCTCAATTCTATTCTCCAAATAATGTTTGGCACATTAAATAATGTTTGGCACATTATTCCAAAAATATTATCCTATTTTTTAATTATTTTTAGACCCCATAAAGTTATTAATTTCATTAAATACCCCCTAAAAAAAGTTTAAAAATTAATAAAAACACCACCGTGACCCATACTTACCAGATTCCGACAACCACCATTGGTGGTAGCCAGAATCTGACACAACGGTGAATTACCGATTGGAACTGGCCGGTAATTCATCGATCTGGCCGTCAACGACGGACGACGGCCAAATCTTGGCCATCGTTGACCGAAAATGACGGCCATTTCTTTGGCCGTCGTTTTGGCCTTTTCTGGCCGCGACGGCCACAGCAGGCCGTAGATCTGGCCTTTTCCAGCCAGATCTGTGGTCGATCTGGCCGGAAAAGGCCATAACAACGCGTTACGATACAGATCCGACCGGTCTGTGTTGTAACACGATTTTCTGACCAGATGCTGGCACTGCAGGTGATGGGGGTATTTTTGTCATTTTACATGTTGGGGGTATTTATTAAATTAGCAAACTTAAGGGGTTTTTATAAATTTTTAAATTTTATCTCGTAATACTCCCATATTTAATTATCCAATACTATCCCTAAAATCCTATCCAAAATAATAAACTAAACGCACCCAATATTATTACTGAAATAGATTACTTGAAAGATTATTTTATTTAAAAATCTAGTTAAAACATTCCAACCACAAAAAAAATTAAAATTTGACAAAATAACCCCGACCACCCAAGACAAGTGCCGGCCGCCACACGATTGGCCAGATCTAGTAGGCTGTGCGTCATTTCGGTGACCGACAATTGTCTTGGGAGGCTGGGGTGTTATGTAAATAGTTTTTAGATCATGGACATTATTGTCCAAAAAAAAAAAAAGTTCTTACCGGTAAAATTGTAACGAAATTAAGATAAATTTTATGTAAAATGAGGGGCATTTTTGTCAAAGAAATGAATTTATGAGGTCATTTCGCATAATTGAATTAATTGTTATTTGATAAAGATTTGAGGTAAATGTGTTTGAAATGATATTTAATTAAGGCAAAATAAGTATAAATTTCAGATTACTGCAGTAATATTTTAATAACATCTCTTAAGATTGTAATTTGATTATCTCATATTTTATCAATAGTAAATAATATTTGTATTAAAAAATTATCAAAATATTTTATTACTTAACAACCAAACAAGCGAATCATGAAAATTAAAGAAAAATTATCGGAATAATTAACCAATCGCAGAATGTTATTAACATAGAATTAGAATATGTACATAGTCATAAGTGATAACACAAGCGTATATATTCGGAAAGTTTTATCCAACATAGAATTAGATTTTATTTAAATTAATTTTCTTGAAGATTGTGAAGTGAGGGAGGCCATACCTATGTGACGTCAACTTTTCCTATTTCAGATGCTTTTATCTTTATTCAATTTCATTCGCTTGATCTCCCCGTCTGTCAATTCACTTTGGACCCACTCCATCCAATTTCTACTTCCCTTCAAACTCCATCACACTTCACAATTCAACTGTGAAGCTACTCCTTTTTATTATGTGTTAAACACGTTTTCCCTTCTTTTTTTTTTTTTTTTTTTTTTACATTCATTACTACAATATATTTTTACATAATTTATATAATTATCCAATAAAGTTATATTGAAATATATAAATAATTTGAAATGAACAATGTTTAAAATAATAACTGTATTAAGACTAGATCATGCTATATTCAAAAAATATGATTATAATGTAATTAACAAGGGATTATTTGTTGTTAAGAAAGGTAATTATTTGATTTAAATAATTAGAATTTAGTATTTTAGTGAATGGGAATTTGTTAGTGGTAATGAGGTGATGGACCCAGTGGTGGTTTGATTTGAATGATTAGTTCCTGCGGAGGTTTAGGTTTGATACATTGCATGGTGTGCACGTGATTGTTATTCCTGGAAATTTGACGTTTCGGGTTGAGGCCTACAGCTGCTGTTGGTGGTGTAGGTGTAGGTCTACGCGTAGGTGTGGGTCTCGCTTTTGTGCCCAATATTTCCACACCTTAGATTAACTACTCCCTTTCACATTTTAATTTCTCGTCACTTCAAACGTTTGTTTGTTTGTTTTTCTTCAGGTGATTTTTCGAATCCCTTTTAACTATAACAATATTATTACTTTGACACTGGCGACTCATATATACAAAATATTAAATTATTCTTAGAAATTATACATGTATAATTATGATTAAATATAAAGACTGAATAATAAATGAGATATATGATTTTTAAAGTGGTTCAGATACCTAAAATGAACTCTACGTCTACTGTTTCTTTTATATATGAGAGATTACAATAGATTATGTATAGCGAATAATGAGCAGAGGTACAATAACTAGGTATTCAGAGAGAATATCAAGCCAGTCTCTTTCTCTTGGGTTATCTTCGCTCGAAAAATAAATATTACAATCAGAATGAGGGTTCAAGATTAGAATTATGAAAATGAGAGGGAGAATATTCTATTTATAGTTGAGGAATTCAAGATAATTATTACAAATTTGCAAGTGGGTAGGTATCGTGCAAGTCATTCCTTGCCTCCCATTGACTGATAACTTATGAAATATCTTCAAATTACTTGGGGTTTGGACAGGTGTGTGACCCTCTATCACTCATAGACAAAACCTAAATATGTCAAGTTGATGATAGTCATATTCTTTCTGTCATGGAGTGACATGGCAACTTCTAGGTGGTACAAAGCCTTTTTGAACTCTAATTGGTACCCACTAACATAGACTAACGTTAGCCCTAATTTTTTAGGCATAACACTTATAAATAATTACCATGGAATGGATATTGATTTATGTTATTTAGGGATAGGGATGGGGCTAGGGGTGAGTATGGGTAAAGGGTAAAACCAGAATCGAAATCGATCCCTTTAGGGTTCTGTTCTGATTCTAGAAAATTGTGAACCAAGAATTCTCAAGTCCAGTTTCGGTTCCTATAGTGCTGGCATTGGAAATTGGAAATGGGGTCGGTTCCGATTCTGGAAAATTGGAACCGAGAATTCCCAAGTCTGGTTCTGATTCCTATACTATAGAAACCGAGAACCGAAATTGGAACCAAGGTTCGGGTACTCGGATAGGAACCAAGACTAAATTATAATTTTTGTAATTTTTTGGGGTGTATTTGTAATTTTTCAAAAAGTAGGGGTAATTAAAATTTATCACAAAATTAGAACTTATGATTTAGGTTCCGATTTTAGATTTCTAGGAACTGGAACTGGCTAGTTTCGGTTCTGATTCCAAATCTTAGGAATTGACCGATTATAATTCTAATTCCGATTCTGATTCCTTCAAAAGATGCAGGGTACCCGAAACCGATTACCTATAAATGGGGTGGTTCCAAGGAGAAGAGGCCTCCCCCATCTCCTATCCCAGTTTGGATTTCAATGCTTATTTGGCCAAATAGGGAGATGGGGAATCCCCATTTAGACATGATTTATTGTTATTAATTTAATAAATAGAGAGTTTTGGCATGATTTATTGTTATTGATTTAATAAATAGAGAGTTTTGGCATGATTTATTGTTATTGATTTAATAAATACACGCATGAGTGTGATGGCGACAAACAAAAAAGGAAAGGATTGACCGATTGACAAAACAAACAAAAACGTAAACGTGACGAATTTTCTGAGTGTTGAGACGTGGGCAACGCGTCGCCGCACCGCGTCCTGCCGTCTTCTAGTGGCAGCCGCCATAGACTATTGCCTTCATACAATGAATGAATGTGAGATAATTAACAACCAACATTTTCTTAAATCTCATTCTACTATATTATTAAAACCTTCTATAATATTAATTTAAGTTCTATATTTTCCAAATTTTGGTTTAGTGTAATTTTTAAAGGGGTTCACTTCAATTTGTTAAAAGATAAACAAGAAGGCAAGAAAAGAGTATTTTCGTCTTTATACTGTTTATACCTTGTCAGTTATCGGATTTTACTAAGTTGATTGTTGTCGATTTGAAACTTTTCACGTGGAAAAGTGTCTTTAGGTCAACCCTTAGGTGGGAAAATATCGTTAACTCCAATGCTTTACTCAAACTAAGAGATTGTATTGTTATAGTGAAACTGAATCATGACAACACCTCCGAGAAGCCAATATCCCTGCAAAATATCAAGTGCAATATCCTCAAACCATGCCAATTTCCCACTGCCTCTCCATTTAAAGATTTACTTGAAATTGTATTTCTACAGTTCTTAATTACCACCAACATGGAGTTTTCAGACAGTCTAATCAAGCTGATAAATTGTTATTTAAGCTCACTTAAAAGAAGCATTCAAGTTAAAACTCTAAGCCAAGTTTCAATTATGGTCACAAACCGACCCACTTTTCCATCCAGCTCAAGCACATATATTTTTTTTTTTCCTAGAGCAGTCAGTTACATTATTATAAATCTATTCTAAAAACAAACTTCAAAAATCATAGTTTTCAGAGAATAAAGATAAGATGAACAGCACATTGCCTTGAAATGATCACTTACAATTGAAAAGCTCTCTTAGCAATCAACAGGCTACTTTTTTTTTCTCCTTTCAATTCCCTTATTTGTCTTCCCTAGTTATATACAGTCAAAAATAAATAATCAATCCATGAATATATTTCAGTGGTTAATATCCATGTTAAAGTCAGATTAATGTAAAACTAAGATTCACGTTCTACACAGGGGAAAACAAAGTAGCTAAACCTTGATCCAACGTTATTTGTAGCTTATCATAGGCCATTAGTGTCTTCTGGTCACACAAATATGTTCCTTTTCCTCTGGCCAGTACCTCACCGTCTGAGTCTATAATTCCTTCTCTAGTTGGGTCATGTGTGCATGTACCCGGCTCTAGGATGAATGCTTTAACCTGTAATTTATTACAAGATGTAGGGAATTAATATGAGATTCATGACTAAGATGTTATAATGTCAATAGAAATGTTAAAAACAGAAGATAAACATTTTTGTTTTGTTTGAAACATTCAGCCAAGCAATCTGGATATATAATTTTTTTAGAACTTTCAACAACAGTGGCGGTGGTGGGATAAAAAAAAAAAAAAAAAAAAAGCAATACAACCATAAGTGATTGATTGTCATGTGTATGAACTCACCTTCAGGTACTGTACATAATTTGATTTGATATGACCTCCATTGCTCAACTGTGTCATTAATTTTAGTAAATCGAGCTTTGGGCAATCCCTAATAAGAATCAGGTCCAAATAACCATCCGAGAACTGCACAAACAGTCCATGCAAATGCAAGAAATGTCAGCTATGCTTGTAAATAGCATACAAAAATGTGATATATCTATATATATATCAGACATTTAGTAAAGTCCATTCACGTCCAAAGAAAGATAAAAGCAATCCTCTACTATCGCTTTTAGCAAATACCAGTTGTCTCATTACTTTTAAACCAAATTATGTATTCTTGTTCAAAAGTAAGAAAAAAAATGAACCTCATCAGAATTTTTTTATCAATTTCATTTCATTTTACCAGTATATATTACCAAAAGAACATGTGATCATGGGATGAACCTACCACTTGCACCATGTGCACGAGCACATGGGTTTATGACAAATACAAATAGTAAGCCACAAAAGAAAGGAGATGAAAGAGGAAAAGGAGAGGCAAGGTGCAGTTTCCCAACAGGCAAAATAAACTAACCTTTGCATCAGGAGCAGCCATTGTGTCTTCACCTCCCCATGGTACATTATGAAGCCAAACTGAAACAAATGGTCCATTAATTGTCCTCCAACCTAGATTCTCTAAACTAACAGCTGGCCCTTGGTAGCCATACTGCCTAGCTTTAATGGGTTGCTCTTGGCTGGGATTGCTGACATCCTTTTCATAATGATTCGCCATTGTAACTGGTGGTTCCCCATAATCTTCAAAACCAGGTGCAGCACAAAAGAAAACAGTCCATATATTGCCTCAAACGCAATATTCTCTGGAGAGCCTATACGAGAATGAAAAAGAAAATCAATATCAGGTGGTTTGACAACATAAAATAGACATCAAATCTGTCTTCAAGTAAAACCAGAAAAAAAAAAAAAAAAAAAAAAAAAAAAAAAAAAAAAAAAAAAAAAAAAAAAAAAAAAAAAAAAAAAAAAAAAAAAAGAAGAAAAAATTACGCCATATATGAGCATTACAAAAGTTTTACAAGCTAATCATTTATCTGTAGTAAACTACCATTCAGTCATTTTCCAACAATGATAAGGTTTACGAAGATACTAACTCTAATCATATATAAGAATGGTAGATTTGATGACCTCATTATGGTTTCTCTAAAACATTGTATATATGTGTAGTAATGAATAAGAACATACGTAAAAATCAATGCGAGCACTGCCCATCCATCTATATTTCTCAGATTCAATGTCTATATCTGCCACCAAACCTGACCAAAAAAAAAAAAAAGAAAAAATCTTTTCGTAACAGATGAACATATTAAAGCTTAGTGCCATAGTTAAAACCTCAATTGTTTTCTCAAACTTAAGCCTGTAAAGAATCCAGAAACATGTCACTGGAAAGTAGCGTTCAACTAATAATCAAGCAATAATAGGTGAATTATTTGCATACCCCAAGCAAGCATCAAGACACTATAAAATCTGGTCTCGCCTTGTAAGATAGTAGCTACATCCAATGAATGCTTATGGCCTGCCAGTAAGTATCATTTAAGTAAAAATCAATGATAAAATAATCTACATTTACCAGGCATGAAAAGGCACAATATACGTATTCAAACACAAAATACTAATAGACACCATGTGTAACCTCGAATAATAGCTAGAGTGGCATTAGACGCTTTACAGGGTTCACCAACGGAATCCAATAGAGATTTCACCATGCCATTTCCTGTACCTGCATCCATAAAACCTTGATCACAAATCAAAGTATTGGAAGAAGTCACCAAAATGTCTAATTCACCAGACAAAAGATAAAACAATGTTTACTGCAATAAGATACTGCCATTAGTTTTTAAGGAAAAGAATTCAAATTATCCGTGACCATGATAAGCAATTAAGCATGCAGGAAATGGTAGGAAAGGAATGTGTAAATATGAAATTCACTACCTGAAGGACCAGATAACTGGGCTTCACAAAATGATGAAAACAAATTGGCAAGCAAAGATGTTTACAGGAAGTCAGTGGTTCACACATAAGATCACCGGTCAGGGCACAAAAGTGTCTTCCAATATAGAACCGACCCTCAGCAACAATTATTATAACAACTGTTTGTATTCAAATATCCATCACTTCTAATGCACTGAAACCCAATGATTTCCTACCAGTCCACAGAAGGAACTTCCTGTTTCCTCTTGCAATAGTTGTCACCATAGCTTATCACAAAAACACAAAACTATATCAAGTTTCCATTTTTCAGATTTCCTATACACTATATGTCAATGCATAGACCTGGAATGTAGAAAATGTTCATTGCCATGAATTTAATACACTATTCCATCCATTGTACGTTAACACCATATACTTTCGATGCTAACTGACCGACAAAATTGAAAAGAATTAACATCAAACAAGAATTAAATATGAAGGAAAGAAACCTGCAGGAATCACTCCAAGGGGCATTTTTATCGCAGCACTCCAATCCTCTCTCTCAAGTAGTCCATTTACCACCTACTAATAAGAGCAACACTTGTTAGAAAGACATGGAATAGAAATTACAAAGATGCATAACAGAAAATCCCAATAAATATACAGTCAAAACCAGAGGACTTTCTACAATAAAAGCCTTGCCAGTATGATAACAATTTCTTTCTCAATTGTAAGGCTCAGTAGTCAAGGTGTTTAAGGTGGGATGAATATTATAAATCCAATCTATCGGGAAACACTTCCAGTCGAATGCTTAATATTCTTGGAGAGAACTATAAATGTGGCAGTCAAAAAATGAGATTCCTTAATATTTCAAAGTTTTCAATAAAATATAAGTTTTTCAACAGTTTAAGCGAATTTACAAACTAGATATTGTCTTCCATGCATTAATTTTAAGCACACAACCCACCCCAAAGCTCAAACACAAATCAAACTAACCTCAACAAGAATACCATCACCACTGACACAAACTATACCATCATACTTTGAAAGATCCAGCCTTTTAGCAACATCCTTCGCATAAAGTTGTCGTGTAGTCTCTGATAACCAAATTTACCATATAAAAAGCATATTCACCATCAATTCAAACCATATAGAGTTAAAAAATAAAAAAATAAAAAAATAAAAAAACCTTCCAATGTGAATTGGATATCAGCATCCTCCAACAGCGGTTTCACATTATCCAGAAAAATCTTTGATGCAGTTTTCTTCCCACCAAACGGATTCATAAAAATAAACAGCCTCTTCGGCCGACCTATCACAAAAACAAAAAAAACATAAGGCATAAATCTAAATAAACAACTAAAACAACATTCTACTGAACTTACCGAGAGAATCAAGATATTCACGGAGCTTTTGGCACCAAAGTCTTTGAGACTCTTGTGACAAAGGCTCGAAAACGAAATCCTTCCTCACCAAACCACCACTGCTCCCGCCGCAGCAGATTCCATTCTCGTTCTCTATAACAGCTCTGATTTTAATTTTATTGCTGTCCACGGCGAAACCGAGGACCTCCTTCTCCAGAGTCAACGTCCGCTGAAACCCTTCCGTCCACTGGAGCTTTCCGTCAGCCGTTAAGGTGACGCGGACTACCGTGCCGTTAATAAGAACACGGTCGGAGAGTTTCTCTTGATCCATTGGGTGAATTGGAAGTAGAGTGTGGGAATGTCCGATGGTTTGTGTGATTTTTAATTTATTTTTGTTTAAAAAAATGTTAAAATTGGCTTTGTGATGTACGCCAATTGAGGGTAGTTGGTTTGGTTTGGTTTGGTTTTGATAGTTTGTTGATAAATTCCCCCAGACCCAGTATGATGAATTTTTGAATTTCAGTTACGTCTCATTTCGTTTAAAAGATTTTCAAACTTATTCTACTTATCCAATCAATAATAATTGTTATACTTGAGGTCTAAACACACACCTAACTCTACGAAATAGTAATACTACACTTACGGAGAAAAGCGTACCAAATTTATGTATCAAATAATATGATAAAATTCTGACAATTGATTAATATAATTAATCGATGGTTAGGATTGTGTCACGTTATTTGGTGTACGAATTCAATACGCATCTTTCGATAACTGTATTATTTTTTATCTACCAAGTCATAGAGATCAACCAAGAACACAACAAACACTAATTTACTGTGATTCCCTTGTTCAAAATTGAATAAGCTATATCCACATTGAGCTCCAGAATACTTAGACTCATTACATTAGAGTTATCAAATGTGTGTCCAAAGTGCATAAAAGAATAAAAGACAAATGATGATTAAAATAATTGTCATTTCATTCAATACCTGCCACCCACTCATAATTAAAAAAAATTATATGACCAAAATTAAAAAATTATGTGACCAAACTAGTGTTATCCTGTTTTCAAAAGAGTGATATTAGATCACAATCTAATTTTACCACTTTCTCTTACAACCTTCAACGTAGCAACTTATCATTAGTCAATTCACAAAATGGGTTCTGTTTGATTGTATGAGTACCGTCTACCTATCTACGAGCTAACCAATGACGAGAGAAAGTTGTGAGAGAAGATTATTAACTTAACTTTATTGTTTTAAGAATAATACTATATCAACAACCCTTTCTCACAAACCTGATGTGACAGCTCATAATTAGTCAATTCACAACGGGTCTCACATGAGTCCTACATTGGTCCCACTAATTAATTGCGAGCTATCACGTCTGGATTATAAGAAAAAGTTTGTGAGAAATAGTTGTTGGTGTAATACTATTCTTGTTTTAAAATTTATAGTAATGCTAAGTCCATAACCCAATCTCACAAGGACCTATAGCAAGTAGATGAGACTCATTTGTGAGCTGATCAATTATGAGCTATCATATCAGAGATTGTGAAATTGGGTTGTGGGCTTAACATTTTTCTAAAATTTAAAATTTGTATTCTTTTGATTAATTTTAAATTTAGTATTTGTTTATTTAATAGTTGATCAGTCATTTTTTTAATAGAGTGATGTTATGGACCTATCATTTATTATCTAATAAAACCCTATTATCAATTAAATTTTAACTTCTTTCAACGAAATTATTTGTTTCTTAAATTTATGCATTTTATAATACCTAATATATGTAGTATAATTTAGTTATCCACAGTTCAACATATTACAAATAATTCCAAACACTTATGAATCGTATAAGCTCAAATTTCAACTACTTTGATTAGTTGTTTATTAACTCGCAAGTTTTATTGATACATGATACTGACAGAAACAACCACCAAATATGCAACTTCCTTGTGAAAACATCATTAAACAACAATACACCAACTTATTTCACTTCCTCGTCACTTGTTTTTCATTTTTCTCTGTTGATTGGGTTAGTTTTCCGCCATAGCCCATAAGTGAGTTTTGTTATGAGCCAAAAATCGCCATACCTTCGTATGCCCTCACGTGTCATGAGAAACTAAAAATCTTAAAATGGTCATATGGTAAGGGAGTCATCCTTAGCGTGATGGGTGACCAAGGATACACAACCTAGTTGCATTACAAGCAGTGGCAGATCCAAGAATTTATGTTAAGATTGACCAAAATAGAAACTAATTACACATTAATATTTTTGTCCATTAATATTTTTGTTAGGGTAGACCAAAATCTAGAAATTGTATATATTAATATTTTTTTTTTTTAAATTTGAGGGTGGGCCATGGAGTAGCATCCGCCCTTGATTACAAGAGTTAATACTAATTATGTGCTCGTTGTAGTTGACTGTGTTGATTCTCGTCTGGCGTGGAAAAGGAGCTAATATATTCTCCTTAATCTTTTCACTTATACTCCACATGGAACAAGACTCCAATCCTAAGCCATATATGTGTAGTATTATGGTTCAATGCCTTTTAGGGTTTTTGTTGATGGCAAAATTGTTCCTACAATTGATGAAGTGGCAAGGAAAGCATTGGCAAGCGAACCCTAAATGGTTATAGAATGCCACATGTTGCTCGCCCATTGAACCACATGCTCGAAAAACCATAATATTATATAAAGTAAAAGGGTTGCATCTTCTCAAGTAAGTGCATTATTCACTATTATTGATTTTCTCTAAAACATAATTGGATATAACAAAGAACCTTATCTCTTATTCATATTCTCCATTAGTAAGTTTCAAGGCAAAGGTCTTGCCTTGGAACCTTTCAATCAGCTCATTAAGAACATACCTAACTTATCATTGTTGACTAGAGCATCGAAGAGCCCACACAACGAAGCCCCCCTACCAGCCAAGCTTCTGATTATTCTTATGTTGTTTTACAGGTTTAGAAGTGGTGAGAAGTTGGTTAGAGTGAGAAGAATGATAACTCAAAGCTTTACATTGACAATTTCACTAGTTAATCCTTAAACCCACTTTTGACTGTTAACAAGGGTTTTTTTTCTTTTGGGTACAAAGGAAAGGGAAAAAACAAACGACTAAACTGAACTAGGGCAAATAAATCTTCTACTATCTGACTCCAACACCTATGATAAACCTTGTGGTGGCTATCTCAAAATAAGAGTCTCTCTATTAGTCCTCGTGGCTCCATGTGCAAGCTAATCAGCTGCATGGTTACTCTCTCTAAAAGCATGTTTCATCCTTATCTCCCATTCTTGCTCCAATACTGAATGGATTTTCACAAGAAGCCTATAACATGAATGAGATGGGGAACAAACCTTCATTATAAGATCGATTGCTATCTATGAGTTTGACTCCACTTCTATCTTTAGAAAACCAACATCCCAAGTCAGTTATAAACCTGCTAAAATATATTCCATGTAGTTCAACTTCTAACACAGATCCTGCACCTAGCCCTTTCATGAAACTTGTCACCCAAGATCTTGTACTATCATGACACAAGCCTCCACAACCTGTATACCCTTCCTCAGTTGGACCTGCTCCATTAACATTTAGCTTAACCTACTCTCTGCTCAGACATTGTCACCCTGTTTACACTTCCTCTCGTACACTCTGTTTCAATCTAGATTTGGAGAGTAAAGATGTTGTTTAGAGAAATTCCAGTGTTTTAATCCTAACCATCATAGTAATGTCCCCCTTAAATGAATAATACTACACCAATAATTCTCTCTCATAAACTTTCTCTCACAACCTTGATGTGGTAGGTCGCAATTGGTCAGTTCACAATGGGTCCCATATGGGTCCTGAATGAGTCCCACTAATTAATTTCTCTTCACAACCATAATTGTTTCTAATTACTCTAACTTATAGTTTATCTAGCATTGAAATCGGACCAAAGCCCACTTTCATCATGCATGTGGAATTATTATTGCTAAGATTCCTTAACCTAAGACCATCATCACCATTTGCCTTGTAGACTATTTCCCAACCCACTGGGTGTAATTTTTTTTATTGCTATCACTTCCCAATAGGAATCCACGACTCAACTTTTCTAGATCATCACAGAGGCCAAGAGGCAACCCAACTGATTACATAGAAAAGGATGGCAAGGCATTAGGAACAGATTGAGTCATGGTTAGCCTACCTGCAAAGGAAAGAGTTTTTGACTTCCCAGCACTCAACCAATTATGAACTCATGTTAGCATATGAAAATAAGATCGTTTCTTCACTCTTCCATGATATAGAACTCCTAGGTACTTCCCCAAGTCACAAGTGGTTGAAAAACCTAATTCCTTACTAATTTGCTTGGACCTATAGTGATTGACAGTTTTAGAGAAAAAATCCTCCTTTTTTCCTTGTTGACTTTTGGGCTAGAATAAGTACATAAGGGACTTAAACAATCCGAGACAGTTTTGGCTTGCTCCATAAAAGCCTCTACAAAGAGCATGAGGTCATCTGTAAAGAATAAGTGCGAGATGGTAGGGCCTCTATTTCTAAGCTTAATTGGGTTTCATTTCTTGTTTGAGATAGTAAACTTGATACAATGTATTAATCTTTCTACACAAAGAACAAAGAGGTACAAAGACAAAATGGTCTTCTTGACATATACCTCTCGAGGGTTTAAAAGTCTCTGTCACATTTCCATTCCAAAACACTTGCATAGAAGTTGTTGAAACACAGTTCATAATCAAGTCAAGGAAATGAGGATTCAACCCTAGCTCATTCAAAGTGTCTTTTAGAAACCCTCAATTGATATGATCATATGCTTTCTCTAAGTCAACCTTTATTACCAACCATCCTTTCTTCTCCTTCTTGGTTCTCATAAATTGGATCACTTCTTCAGCAATTACCACATCCGTGTTGTGTCTTCCTAGGATGAAGCTACACTGGTTAGGGGAGATGAGTTGGTCCATGTGCTTTTTTAGTCTATTAACAAGAATTTTAGGTAGAATTTTATGAAAGGAAACAATGCACTAACAAAATATTTCCTACTTGAATGAATCTATGAGAAGCAAAATCTTGAGTAAATATGCTTGAAAACAACAATCAAATTCACAAGAGACACAAATAATTTTATGTGGAAAAATCTCCTCAACGTGAAGAGATTAAAAACCATGACATCAAATGATCCACTTAAATCCATTATCATAAAAGTGTTTACAATAGCCACAATCCACCAAAAATATTCCATACAAATTTAGAACTTTATCACAACTCTAACAAACTAAAATACACAAAACAGTTACCAAAAGATGGAGTAAAATGACCAACAAAGCACCTAAAATGCAGGCTGTATAACTCCAAACTCAACCGTTAAAATAAAAAACCAACCGTCCAGATTGAAGAACCAAATGTCCTTTATGTTTTGACCAAAAATCAGCTTGATCAGACTAGAGATGTCCTTCCGATTAACAGGCTGAAGAAGGATAGACATACTAAAATTCTACAACTCAAACTCTTTGATTTGGTTGTCTTTCTAGAGGCAAAACTCCACAAAAAATAATGGTTATCATGAAACTGACCGTTGGATGTGATGATCTTGCTGTAAAAAACAATGTTATGAAATTTGAGCAAAAACAAAACAAGATTCACTATTGGATCGTCGTCGAAATAACCTGGTGCTACTGTCTCTCTCTCACTTCTGCAGATTTTTATTTTTGAGAATAATACCTTAATTTCTCACTATTCACCCACTCAAAATTCAATGAACACAAGCTGTTTATTTTTTTTCCCTTTTTTTTCTTTCTTTTATTTTTAAGCTTAGGATTTTGGGCCATCCTCCACATATGGGAAACCCAAGCCCAACAAATCTCCTCTTTTCCCGATTATGTAAGGGAATGGACCATATTGGCAATAGCTTGACAAACTTCAAGCTTCTCCCTTGCTAAAGCCTTTGTCAACATATCCGAGCCATTTTCATCTGTATGAATCTTCTCAAGTTCAAATAGGCCATCGTGAAGAGTATCCCTCATCCAATGGTACCTTACATCAATATGTTTAGATATCGAATGGAATGTATAATTTTTAACAAGATGAATAGCACTTTGGTTGTCACAAAACAAAACATACCGTTGTTATTTAAAACCAAGCTCTCTCATGAACTTCTTCATCCATAGCAACTCCTTCCAAGCTTCTATTATAGCAAAAAATTTTGCTTTTTTGTAGAAAGTGCAACACACTTTTGCAATCTCGACTGCCCAAGAAACAACTCCACCAGCAAAAGTAATTAGATAAGCAGAAAAAGACTTACGAGAATCCATGTCTTCGGCCATGCCAGCATCATGGAGCCAACCAAAACTGGTTTATCATTTCCAAAACAAAGTTTTAACATGGAAATGCCTCGAAGATACCTCATAATCAACTTCATTACATCCTAATGCTCTTTCCCCAAATTTGACAAAAAATTGCTTATAACCCCAACTACATAAGCTATATCTAGTCTCGTACACATCATTGCATACATCAAGCTTCCTACAACTAAAACATAAGAGACTCTTTCCATTTCCTCCTTCTAACTATCTGTAGAAAGACTTTGCTTTGCACTTAGTTTGAAATGAGTAGCTAGAGGAGAACTCATTGCTTTGGCCTTACTTATGTTGAACCTTTCAAGCATTGTTTCAATATACTACTCCTATGACATACACAATTTCTTCTCTCTTCTGTCTTGACAAATTTGAATGCCAAGAATTTGCTTTGTTGGACCTAATTCTTTCATAGCAAATGACTAACTCAACTGCTTTTTCAAATCATCAATCTTAGAAAAATTATTGACAACTATCAACATGTCATCAACATAGAGCAATAAAATAATAAAATCATCATTAGAGAATTTATATACAAATGCACAATGATTAGAAGTAGTCTTCTTGTAACCATGCTCTTCCATAACTGACTTGAACTTCTTATACGATTGTCTAGGTGCTTGTTTCAAATCGTAAAGGTTTTTCTTTAAACGATAGACATAATCTTCTTTTCCTTTAACTTGGAAACCCTCTAGTTGTTCCATGTAAATCTCTTCCTCCAAATCACCATGAAGAAAGATAGTTTTCACATCCATCTACTTAACCTCTAAGTCCAAGCTAGCCGTTAAGCCTAAAACCACACATACAGAAGATAATTTCACAACAAGAGAGAAAATCTCATCAAAGTCAATGCCTCTTCTTTAACTAAATCCCTTGACAACTAATTTGGCTTTGTACTGTGGTTGTGAAGTATGTTCTTCTTGCTTCACCCTGTAGACCAATTAGTTTTTCAAAACTCTCTTACCCTTAGGCAACTTTACCAACTCAAAAGTGTGATTGTCACGCAACGACTGCATCTCATCTTCTATAACATCAACTTAATTTGCCTTGTTTTTGTCTTCCATTACTTCTGCAGAACATTGAGGCTCTCCCTCGTCAGTCAATAATACTTACTTATTTGCAGAATATCATATGGAAGGATGTCATCTCTAGTAGACCTCTTGAATGGAATTTCTGGTTCTGGAAGCTGATCAATACCTGCATAGGAGCATCTGCATCATCTAAATTCTACTGGTTATCCTGAACATTATGTTCAACATTTGTTGGAAAATATGTGAAAGGTACTAGATCCAAGTATTTCAAACCATCACTATACTGAGGCACTACTTTCTCTGCGTTTTCAACATCTTGTATAGTTTGATCTTCCATAAACACAACGTCATGACTTCTTACTAGTTTATTCTCAACTAGATCATACAACCTATACTCAAATTCATCTAGACCATAACCTATAAAGATGCACTGTCGAGTCTTCATATCAAACTTAGACCTTTCATTTATGGGAATATGTACAAATGCCTTACATCCAAAAACACGTAAATGATCATAAGAAACATCTTTGCCACTCTAAACTCTATTCGGTACATCAGACTGAATAGGGACACAAAACGTGAGATTAAGAACATGTATGACTACACTCAGTTTCACCTCAAAAGGATCCTAGTAATTGTACCTATGAAAGCAGGCATCTCACGCTCTCAACTAATGTTCTGTTCATCCTCTCAATCAACCCATTCAACTGTGGAGTCTTGGGTGGTGTCTTTTGATATCGAATGCCCTGTTGTCTACAATATTCATCAAATAGACCCAAATACTCTCCCCCATTATCTGTTCTGATGCATTTCAATTTCTTTCCAGTTTGTCTCTCAACCAAAGCCTGAAATTGTTTAAACACATCCAACACTTGATCTTTTGTTTTCAATGTATAAACCCATGGCTTTCTTGAATGGTCATCTGTGAAGGTCACAAAGTAAGGAACGCCACCAAGTGTTTTCATCTTCATAGGTCCACCAATATCAGAATGTACCAAATCAAGAATACCTTATTTTCTTAAAGGAGGGGAACTTTTTAAGGAAACTATATTTTGCTTACCTGCCAAGCAATGCGTACATTTATTCAAATTTTCGCTTTTCATTCAAGATAGAAAATTCTTTTTAGCCAATATTGCCAAGCCTTTTTCACTCATATCGGCAAGTCTCTTATGCCACAAGTCTACTATAAAGTCATCCTCCATTACATTAATAATGCCTTTGGAAAGTCTTGCGTACAATATGTATAAAGTAGAAAGTTTCTTATCTCGAGCCACAACCATGGCACCCCTAGTGAGCTTTCACTGACCATCACTAAAAGTATAGCAATAGCCCTCATTATCAAGTATGCTTTTAGAAATCAGATTCATACGAATGTTAGAAATATGCTTCATACCTCTGAGGAGTAGACTACCGCCATTATCCATTTCCAAACACACATCTCCAATACCAATGACCTTTGCTAGACCATCACTACCCATTTTTATTGTTCCAAAGTCGCCTGTAGCATAAGAAATAAAAAGATCTTTTCTAAAATATAACGTAAATAGAAGTACCACTATCAATTACCCAACAAGTCTCGTGGCATGCAACATTTATTACATCATCATCATTTATCATAGAGAATCAATATATCTTCAGAAGTAATGGTAGCAACTTCATCATTATGCTTGCCATCATCATTTTCTCCAGCTTGCTATTTTCAGTTTTGTTCTCACTTTACCATTTATAACAATATTTCTTGATATGCCCAGTTTTACCATAATAGTAGCATTCAAGATTCTTGTATTTTGACATTGACTTACTCCTACTTTTCCCGCTACCATTTTGCCATTGACCTTTACTCTTGTTTCTCCCACTGTTTTCAGTGACTAGGACCTCAGAATGTGATGATGAAAAGCCTTGAGTTTTCTGTTTGACCTCTTCATTTTAAAACACTACTCTTGACATATTTCATGGTCACAATACCATTAGGATTAGAATTTGTCAAGGATACACGAAAATTTTCCCAAGAGTTAGATAGAGTATCAAACAATCAAAGTCCTTGAATATCCTCATCAAATTTTACACTTATACCGGATAATTGACCAAAACAACCTTGGAATTCATTTAAGTGATCCAAAATAGAACTCCCTTCCTTGTATCTCAAATTCATAGCTTGTTTAAGCATGGACAATTTATTATTTCTTGTTTCTGAATCATACAAGGTCTCAAGTTTATTCCACAAAGTCCTAGCATGGGTGTCATTAGCAATATGATTCAAAACATTATCTTCTGCCCATTGCCTAATATAGCCACACACTTGTTCGTGCTCAAGCTCCTATTCTTTGTCACTTTTAGAATCAGGTTTTTCTGAAGCAAACACCAGCAAGTGTAGCCTTTTCACAAATAGAAGATCTTTCATTTTTCCTCTCCATTTATAATAATTTGTTCCATTCAAACAAACCATTTTACTCAAATTTGCCTCAATCATTCAAACAATCTACAACCTGGCTTTGATACCACTTTGAAAGGAAATAATGCACTAACAAAATATTTCCTACTTGAATGAATCTGTGAGGAGCAAAACCTTGAGCAAATATGCCTAAAAACAACAATCAAATTCACAAGAGACATAAGCAATTTTATGTGAAAAAATCTTCTCAACGTGAAGAGATTAAAAAACCATAGCATCGAATGATCCACTTAAATCCATTATCATAAAAAGTGTTTACAATAGCCACAATCCACCAAAAATATTCCATAAGAATTTATAGTTTTATCACAATGCTAAAAAACTAAAATACATAAAAGAGTTGTGAAAAGATTGAGTGAAATGACCAGCAAAGCACCTAAAATGCAGGTTGTATAACTCCAAACTCAACCATTAATATTGAAAACCAACCGTCCAGATTGAAGAGCCAAACATCCTCTATGTTTTGACCAAAAATCAAGTTGATCAGACTAGAGATGACCTTCCGATTATTAGGTTGAAGAAAGATGGACGAACCAAAATTCTGCAACTCAAACTCTTTGATTTGGCTGTCTTTCTAGAGGCAAAACTCCATAAAAAATAATGGCTATCACGAAACTGACCATTGGGTGTGAAGATCTTGCTATAAAAAACAATGCTCTGAAATTTGAGCAAAAACAGAACAAGATTCATCGTTTAATCATTGCCAGAATAACTTGGTGCGGCTTTCTCTCTCTCACTTCTACAGATTTTTATTTTTGTGAACAATACCCTAATTTCTTACTATTCATCCACTCAAAGTCAATGAACACAAGCTGCTTTTTTTTTTTTCATTTTTTTTTCTTTTATTTTTGGGCTTTAGGATTTTATGCCATCCTCCACATGACGGTAACGCAAGCCCATTATTTTGTACACAACATTCCAAAGAGATATAAGTTGGAATTGTTTTATCTCTTTAGGCATCGTTAACAAGCTCAAATTTCAACTACTTTGATAGTTGTTATTAACTTGCAAGTTTTATTGATACATGATACTGACAAAACAACCACCAAATATGCAACTCTTTGTGAAAACATCATTAAACAACAATACACCAACTTATTTCACTTCCTCGTCACTTGTTGTTTTTCATTTTCTCTGTTGATGGGTTAGTTTTCCGCCATAGCCCATAAGTGAGTTTTGTTATGAGCCAAATCGCCATACCTCCGTATGCCCTCACGCGTCATGAGAAACTAAAAATCTTAAAATGGTCATATGGTGAGGGAGTCTCCTTAGTGTATGGGTGACCAAGGATACACAACCTAGTTGCATTACAAGCATGGCAGATCCAAAATTTATGTTAGATGACCAAAATAGAAACTAATTACACATTAATATTTTGTCCATTATATTTTTGTTAGGGTAGACCAAATCTAAAATTGTATATATATATATTTTTTTTTTTAAATTTGAGGGTGGGCCATGGAGTAGCATCCGCCCTTGATTACAGAGTTAATACTAATATGTGCTCGTTGTATTTACGTGTTGATTCTCGTTTGGCGTGGAAGGCTATATATTCTCCTTAATCTTTTCACTTTACTCCACATGGAACAAGACTCCATCCTCGCCTATATGTGTAGTATTATGGTTCAATGCCTTTTAGGGTTTTTGTTGATGGCAAAATGTTCCTACAATTGATGAAGTGGCAAGAAAGCATTGGCAAGCGAACCCTAAATGGTTATAGAATGCCACATGTTGCTCGCCCATTAACCACATGCTCGAAAAACCATAATACTATATAAAGTAAAAGGGTTTCATCTTCTCAGGTAGTGCATTATTCACTATATTGATTTTCTCAAACATATTGGATATAAAAAAGAACCTTTCTCTTATTCATTCTCCTTAGTAAGTTTCAAGGCAAAGGTCTTGCCCTGGAACCTTCAATCAGCTCATTAAGAACATACCTAACTTATCATTGTTGACTAGAGCATCGAGAGCCCACACAACGAAGCCCCCCCAGCCAAGCTTCTGATTATTCTTATGTTTTACAGGTTTAGAAGTGGTAAGTTGGTTAGAGTGAGAAAAGAATAACTAAAGCTTTACATGACTTTCACTAGTTAGTCCTTAAACCCACTTTTGACTGTTAACAGGAGTTTTTTTTTTTTTTTTTGGTACAAAGGAAAGGAAAAAAAACAAACGACAAAACTGAACTAGGGCAAATAAATCCTTACTATCTGACTCCAACACCTTGATAAACCTTGTGGTGGCTATCTCAAAAAATAGAGTCCCCTATTAGTCCTCGTGGCTCCATGCAAGCATCACTGCATGGTTACTCTCTTAAAAGCATGTTTCATCCTTATCGCCCATTCTTGCTCCGATACTGCATGGATTTTCACAAAGCCTATAACATGAATGAGATGGGAACAAACCTTCTTATAAATCGATTGCTTCTATAGTTTGACTCCACTTCTATCTTTGAAAACCATCCCAAGTCAGTTATAAACTGCTAAAATATTCTATGTAGTTCAACTTCTAACACAGATCCTACACCTAGCCCTTCATGAAACTTGTCACCCAAGATCTTTTACTATCATGACACAAGCCCCACAACTTGTATACCCTTCCTCAGTTGGACCTGCTCCATCAACATTTAGCTTAACCTAATCTCTGCTCAGACATTGTCACCCTGTTTACACTTCCTCCTGTACACTCTGTTTCATCTAGATTTGGAGAGTAAAGATGTTGTTTAGAGAAATTCTAGTGTTTTAATCCTAACCATCATAGTAATGTCCCCCTTAAATATATACTATACCAACAACACTCTCTCACATCTTGATGTGGTAGCTTGCAATTGCCAGTTTACAATGGGTCTATATGAGTCCGTCATGATTCCACTAATTAATTTCTCTTCACAACCATAATTGTTTCTAATTACTCTACTCTAGTTTATCTAGCATTGAAATCGACCAAAGCCCATTTCATCATGCATGGAATTATTATTGCTAGATTCCTTAACCTGAGACCATCATCATCTTTTGCCTTATAGACTGCTTTTTTTGAATTTCAGTTACGTCTCATTTCGTTTAAAAGATTTTCAAACTTATTCTACTTATCCAATCAATTATAATAAAAGACGAAACCACTTATTCATTTGCAATTAAAGAATTATAAGACAAATGATGATTAAAATAATTGTCATTTCATACAATACCTGCCACCCACTCATAATTAAAAAAAATTATGTGACGTTATCCTGTTTTGAAGAGAGTAATATTAGATCCAAATTTTACCACTTTCTCTCACAACCTTTAACGTAATAATTTATCGATGATCAGTTTATAAAATAGATTCTGCTTGCTTGTATGGATTCCATTTATCTATCTATAAGCTAACCAATGACAAAAGAAAGTTTTGAGAGAAGCTTGGTCCAAATTTTTCTGTGCAGCATTCATACATAGTGTTATTCACCTTTGTGTAGATTTTTGCTTCGAATAGAAATAGGTATCAACATGTGTTTTTGCAGCAGTTCTTATTAGGGACATTGATGTCTTAATAACCGAATCCCTATTGCAACTTAGTTGTTCAAGGACCATGTGAAACACTTTAATATATAGTTATGCATCTGAGACTCCAATTATGTTTTGGCATTGTTTCAGATTTTATTTATATTATTTGAATGGCTTGAAAGTAGGTGAGCTGGTTATCCGTCTTTTTTTTCTCAAAGTTGTTTTGTAGCCTTTTGGACTTTAAGAGTTGAGCTTGTTTATTTCAAATTGACCAGACAATATTTATGTTTATATCAATCTTGTTTGTGTTAGAAGCCAAAAGGTTCATCTCATTGTCATTGAACCCTTTTTCGCATTTTCATTGCTTTTCAAATAGTTTTGTTTAAGATCCAATTTCCGTAAATTTATTGTTGTGCATAAGATTCAATTGCTATCAATTTTTATTTTTCATAGCAGGTAGGCAAAAACCCAAAATTTAGGTTGTGATATACATGTTTTATGATTTTTTATGCGAATAAATATGTTATGAGATTACTTGCACTGTTGACCTCGCTTATGTTTCATGTTTCAGTTTCTTGCCTTTCTTAGGATCTATTATTTCACTTGAAATTATTGATTGAGCTGTGAAACCATGTGGCATTATCATAAAATAATTCCTACTATTCTTGAATGTTTGGTTTTGCCTAGATTGTAGATTGTACAATGAGGTTTTCCTTTCTGATTAAATAGTTCTAATATAATTGGAGTCTCAGATTGCATAAATAATTCCTTTGTTGTGGAAATGTTATACAAAGAAGAAATTATGCCTAGTGGAAAAGAAATAAAACAATTTTATACAAAGAAGAAAGCATGTTAGCATAAAATTTCATATATTTTATTATTTACATTTATTAATATTTGTAGTTGATCATTGTTTTATAGATGACGAGGTGAATGATAATTTGGATGTGCCATTAACAAATCTCGAGACTGTGGAATCAAGAGACTCTATCACGTCCACTGTGGGATGAACATTTGTTGTCCTAAGAATGTTTTTTTTGTTGAATATTGGATTATGTATTTGTTTATTTTAGTTGGAATTTTTAGTTTATTGACTTATTTTGTTTTTTTAGTTGAATATTGAATATTTGTAGTTTTGTATTATATGTTATTGTTTGTTTATGTGTTATTTGTTTATTTTGGTTACTATTTGTTTATATTCTAAATTGAATTGAATTTAGAGTAGTTGATTTAGGGGGTGTAAATGTAAAAAATTAAAACTGCAAGAATTTTGGGGGTGTAACTGTCATAATTGAAAACTATTAGGGGTGAAAGAAAAGCGAAAATCTAGAGAGAGAAAAAACGGGTCCACCATACCCGTATAGGGTAAGGCACGGGTCCAATATTTTGGACCCGCATATCTCGACCTGTATAAGGACCCGTACCAGTTTGACCCGCACCCGTTTTACCTGAGCCGTACCCGGCCCACCCACCCGTTTTGCCAGGTTTAGGTCCCACTAATTAATTGCGAGCTGCTATGTCTGGGTTGTGAGAGAAAGTTTGTGAGAAATGATTATTGGTGTAGTATTATTCTTGTTTTAAAATTTACAGTAATGTTAGGTCCACAACCCAATCCCACAAGGACCTATAGCAAGTAAATGAGACTTATTTGTGAGTTGACCAATTACGAGCTGTCATATCGAAGATTGTGAAATTGGGTTGTGGACTTAACATTTTTCTAATATTTAAAATTTGTACTCTTTTGATTAATTTTAAATTTAGTATTTGTTTATTTAATAGTTGATCAGTCATTTTTTTTTAATAGAGTGATGCTATGTACCTATCATTTATTATCTAATAAAACCCTATTATTAATTAATTTTAGATTAACATTTAATTTATAACAATGATCCATCTGAAAACAAACAATTAAATTTTAACTTCTTTCAGCAAAATTATTTTTTTCTTAAATTTATTCATTTTATAACACATAATATGTGTAGTATAATTTAGTTATCCACAGTTCAACGTATTACAAATAATTCCAAACACTTATGAATCGTACAAGCTCAAATTTCAACTACTTTGATTAGTTGTTTATTAACTTGCAAGTTTTATTGATACATGATACTGACAAAAACAACCACCAAATATGCAACTTCTTTGTGAAAACATCATTAAACAACAATACACCAACTTATTTCACTTCCTCGTCACTTGTTGTTTTTCATTTTTCTCTGTTGATCGGGTTAGTTTTCCGCCATAGCCCATAAGTGAGTTTTGTTATGAGCCAAAAAATCGCCATACCTCCGTATGCCCTCACGCGTCATGAGAAACTAAAAATCTTAAAATGGTCATATGGTGAGGGAGTCATCCTTAGTGTAATGGGTGACCAAGGATACACAACCTAGTTGCATTACAAGCAGTGGCAGATCCAAGAATTTATGTTAAGATTGACCAAAATAGAAACTAATTACACATTAATATTTTTGTCCATTAATATTTTTGTTAGGGTAGACCAAAATCTAGAAATTGTATATATTAATATTTTTTTTTTTTAAATTTGAGGGTGGGCCATGGAGTAGCATCCGCCCTTGATTACAAGAGTTAATACTAATTATGTGCTCGTTGTAGTTGACTGTGTTGATTCTCGTTTGGCGTGGAAAAGGAGCTAATATATTCTCCTTAATCTTTTCACTTATACTCCACATGGAACAAGACTCCAATCCTAAGCCATATATGTGTAGTATTATGGTTCAATGCCTTTTAGGGTTTTTGTTGATGGCAAAATTGTTCCTACAATTGATGAAGTGGCAAGGAAAGCATTGGCAAGCGAACCCTAAATGGTTATAGAATGCCACATGTTGCTCGCCCATTGAACCACATGCTCGAAAAACCATAATACTATATAAAGTAAAAGGGTTTCATCTTCTCAGGTAAGTGCATTATTCACTATTATTGATTTTCTCCAAAACATAATTGGATATAAAAAAGAACCTTATCTCTTATTCATATTCTCCGTTAGTAAGTTTCAAGGCAAAGGTCTTGCCCTGGAACCTTTCAATCAGCTCATTAAGAACATACCTAACTTATCATTGTTGACTAGAGCATCGAAGAGCCCACACAACGAAGCCCCCTACCAGCCAAGCTTCTGATTATTCTTACGTTGTTTTACAGGTTTAGAAGTGGTGAGAAGTTGGTTAGAGTGAGAAGAAGAATAACTTAAAGCTTTACATTGACAGTTTCACTAGTTAGTCCTTAAACCCACTTTTGACTGTTAACAGGAGTTATTTTTTTATTTTTATTTTTGGTACAAAGGAAAGGAAAAAAAACAAACGACAAAACTGAACTAGGGCAAATAAATCCCTTACTATCTGACTCCAACACCTATGATAAACCTTGTGGTGGCTATCTCAAAATAAGAGTCTCCCTATTAGTCCTCGTGGCTCCATGTGCAAGCCAATCAACTGCATGGTTACTCTCTTTAAAAGCATGTTTCATCCTTATCGCCCATTCTTGCTCCGATACTGCATGGATTTTCACAACAAGCCTATAACATGAATGAGATGGGGAACAAACCTTCGTTATAAGATCGATTGCTATCTATGAGTTTGACTCCACTTCTATCTTTTGAAAACCAGCATCCCAAGTCAGTTATAAACCTGCTAAAATATATTCTATGTAGTTCAACTTCTAACACAGATCCTACACCTAGCCCTTTCATGAAACTTGTCACCCAAGATCTTGTACTATCATGACACAAGCCTCCACAACTTGTATACCCTTCCTCAGTTGGACCTGCTCCATCAACATTTAGCTTAACCTAATCTCTGCTCAGACATTGTCACCCTGTTTACACTTCCTCCTGTACACTCTGTTTCAGTCTAGATTTGGAGAGTAAAGATGTTGTTTAGAGAAATTCTAGTGTTTTAATCCTAACCATCATAGTAATGTCCCCCTTAAATGAATAATACTATACCAACAACTCTCTCTCACAATCTTGATGTGGTAGCTTGCAATTGGCCAGTTTACAATGGGTCCTATATGAGTCCTGCATGAGTCCTACTAATTAATTTCTCTTCACAACCATAATTGTTTCTAATTACTCTAACTCATAGTTTATCTAGCATTGAAATCAGACCAAAGCCCAATTTCATCATGCATGTGGAATTATTATTGCTAAGATTCCTTAACCTGAGACCATCATCATCTTTTGCCTTATAGACTGCTTACCTGCCAAGTAATGCGTACATCTTTTCAAATTTTCACTTTTCATTCAAGGCAGAAGATTCTTTTTAGCTAATATTGCCAAGCCTTTTTCACTCATATGGGCAAGTCTTTTATGCACAAGTCTACTGTAAAGTCATCCTCATTTGCATTTATAATGCCTTTAGAAAGTCTTGCTTGCAATATGTATAAAGTAGAAGGCTTCTTATCTCGAGCCATAACCATGACACCCCTAGTGAGCTTCCACTGACCATCACTAAAAGTATTGCAATAGCCTTCATCATCAAGTATGCCTGTAGAAATCAGATTCAAACGATGTCAGAAATATGCTTCACACCTCTAAGGAGGAGACTACTGCCATTATCCATTTCCAAACACACATCTCCAATACCAATGACCTTTGCTAAACTATCACTACCTATCTTAACTGTTCCAAAGTTGCCTATAGCATAAGAAGTAAAAAAATCTTTTCTAGATGTAGTGTGAATAGAAGTACCATTATCAATTACCCAACTGGTCTCGTGGCATGCAACATTTATTACATCATCATCATTCATCACAGAGAATAAATATATCTTCAGAAGTAATAGTAGCAACTTGATCATTATGCTTGCCATCATCATTTTTCTCCTGCTTACTATTTTCAGTTTTGTTCTAACCTTACCATTTATAGCAATATTTCTTGATATGCCCAGTTTTACCACAATAGTGACATTCAAGATTCTTGTATTTTGACCTTGATTTACTCCTACTTTTACCGCTACCATTTTGCCCTTGACCTTTACTCTTGTTTCTCCCACTGTTTTCAGTGACTAGAACCTCATAATGTGATGATGAAGAGCCTTGAGTTTTCCATTTGACCTATTCATTTAAAACACCACTCTTGACATATTTCATGGTCACAATACCATTAGGATTAGAATTTGTCAAAGATACACGAAAATTTTCCCAAGAGTTAGACAGAGTATCAAACAATCAAAGTCCCTGAATATCCTCATCAAATTTTACACTTATACCGGATAATTGACCAAAACAGCCTTGGAATTCATTTAAGTGATCCAAAATAGAACTCCTTTCCTTTTATCTCAAATTCATAGCTTGTTTAAGCATTAACAATTTATTATGTCTTGTTTTTTAAGCATACAAGGTCTCAAGTTTATTCCACAAAGTCCTAGCATAGGTGTCATTAGCAATATGATTCAAAACATTGTCTTCTACCCATTGCCTAATATAGCCACACACTTGTTCATGCTCAAACTCCTATTCTTTGTCACTTTTAGAATCAGGTTTTTCTGAAGCAAACACAAGCAAGTATAGCCTTTTCACAAATAGAAGATCTTTCATTTTCCCTCTCCATTTATAATAATGTGTTCCATTCAAACAAACCAATTTACTCAAATTTGCCTCAATCATTCAAACTATCTACAACCTGGCTTTGATACCACTTTGGAAGGAAATAATGCACTAACAAAATATTTCCTACTTGAATGAATCTGTGAAGAGCAAAACCTTGAGCAAATATGTCTGAAAACAACAATCAAATTCATAAGAAACACAAGCAATTTTACTTGAAAAAATCTCCTCAACGTGAAGAGATTAAAAAACCATGGCATCGAATGATCCACTTAAATCCATTATCATAAAAAGTGTTTACAACAGCCACAATCCACCAAAAATATTCCATAAGAATTTAGAGCTTTATCACAACGGTAACAAACTGAAATACACAAAAGAGTTACGAAAAAATGGAGTGAAATTACCAACAAAGCACCTAAAATGGAGGTTGTATAACTCTAAACTCAATCGTTAATATCGAAAACCAACCGTCCAAATTGAAGAGCCAAACATCCTCTTTGTATTGACCAAAAATCAAGTTGATCAGACTAGAGATGACCTTCCGATTATTCGATTATCAGGACTACAATTCTGCAACTCAAACTCTTTGATTTGGCTGTCTTTCTAGAGGCAAAACTCCATAAAAAATAATGGCTATCACGAAACTGACCGTTGGGTGTGAAGATCTTGCCGTAAAAAACAATACTCTGAAATTTGAACAAAAACAGAACAAGATTCATCGTTGGATCATTGCCAGAATAACTTGGTGCAGTTGCCTCTCTCTCACTTCTACAGATTTTTATTTTTGTGAACAATACCCTAATTTCTCACTATTCACCCACTCAAAAGTCAATGAACACAAGCTGTTTCTTTTTTTTTGTTTTTTTGGGCTTTAGGATTGTATGCCATCCTCCACATGACGGTAATGCTTTGTACACAACATTGCAAAGAGATATAGGTTGGAATTGTTTTATCTCTTTAGGATTATCTGTTTTTGGGATTAGGACTAGCACTATTTGATTTATCTCAGCTACTTTGCTTGATTGTTCAACAATCTTCTTTATCAATTGGCAAATGGTCTTATCCACTGTGTTCCACTGACTTTGAACAAAGATAACATATAAACCATCGAAGTTAGGTGCCTTCAGGGGGCCTATAGAGAAAACTGTCTGCTTGATCTCTTCATCAGTCAAAAGTTCTTAGATATCGTTGAGATTTTCAAGAGTTAAAGATAGAAGAACACTTTTCAGAGGGAAACCAAGGAACACACCGTTTTCTTCACTTACAACTTTTGGAAGTAGTTAAGGGCAAGACTCTTAAGTCTAACTGGGTTAGAAGTCCACACTTCAGCTTCATCTTTCAACAATTCCACATGGTTTTCTTTTCGTCAAGTTGCGATACAAGTGTGGAAGTATTTAATATTTTTATCCTCGTGCATTAACCACTTCCATCTTGCCTTTTGATACCATGTCACTTCTTCTTGGATAAGAACATTTTCATACTCATGCCAGATTTCATATTACAGCCTTTAAAGTCTTCTATTGGGACTCATACTTAGACTTCGATTAATGTCTTCTAGTCTAGCTTGTAGTCTTCTTTTTCGTTGAAAAATGTCACCCAACAGTGTTTTTATTTCACTATTTTGCTTTATTAATAAAGTTCTTGGAAGCTGAGAGTCAATCATTATCTTTCCAGCTATCCTTTACCAGATAAGCAAAAGAATCATGCATTAACCATGCTACCATAAAATGAAAAGGCCTATCTCTCGTATGCATAGAATTATTCTCATCAAATTTGATCAAAAGGGGATTATGATCAAATTCAAAATTTTGGGATGTGATGGACTGTGGCATCGTTAAAATTAGATCTTAATTTTATATTAGAAAGACAACTATTCAATCTCTCTCACACACCTTATTGCTTCCAAGTAAACTTCGATCTTTTGTATCCAAGGTCCATAAGCTGTAAGTTTTGAACAAAGTCAGAGAATAGTTGTATGCTTTGCCAATTATGTGAGCTACCTCATTATTTCTTATTTGGGGTGAGATAAAAGTTGAAATCCCTCATAATTAGCCAAGGTATGGATATGTTCTATCCCGACCTTGAGATGTCTTGCCAAATACTCTCTTTTTCAGCTAGTCTAGGACTTGCCTACATAGTACTTAGCATCCACTCCTGATTAGTGCTTATTGTCTTAACTCTAGAATGAAAGAAGTATTTGTTTTTTGTTAGGACATCAACCATAAAATCTTGCTCATTCAATAATAGCCAAATACCTCCAAACAAGTTAATGACATCTACATTGGTGGAGTTGGGAAGACCGATTTTGTCAATTGTCTTGTCTGTCTTGCGTCCCTTTATTCTTGTTTCAAACAAAGCAATCAAACCTATGTGATGAGTAATAATAATATCTCTCATTAAAGGGGAAAAGGCTTGCACTCCTGCCCTTCTACATTTTCATGCTTAACAATTCAAAAAAACACCAAAAAGAGGGGTTAAGGCATCAAACGCCTTGGTTATCCACTTCCATGTGGATTTCCTTCTCAACAGATGGCTCCACAGGCCTAGCAATCTTTGGGCTCATTGATCCATATTCCTCAGGTGGCTTGCTGGATCTAGGGTCTTCACTTCCACAGGTCTTATCATGCTAGACTCGTGAGATGGGCTTTAGGAGTTTAATAACTTCATTAATTGAAACAAGGTTCATTGCGCCTTGGGATGAGCTTAGAGTCATAGGTTCAAGTTTTTGTGGAATAGTTGTAGTAACTTTAGTGGGCTTAGGATTTCGAGCCCTATACTAGCTAGAAGTCCTATCAAGTGACTGGTTCGTGTGACGTTCTACAGCCACGTGCTGGTCTTTTAATGAGATGGGGTTGTTAGTTTCTTTTTTTGTTACCTTTGCTTCCAGAAACGACCCCACGTTTTGGCTTATCTACCTTAGCAAAAGTTCTAGGGAAACCGTCTTTTTGTTGTGGTGTAGCCTGCACATCAGTCGCCACCTCGAGATTGCGTCTTTCTTCCTTAACCAACCTTGCCAAAGCCAAAAAACTTGAGATGTTTGCAACACTAACTTTAATTTTTCTTACTTTTCCACCCATTTGTCTCTCACCCACTCTATCAATGTCATCCTTACCCTTGGAACCCGAAGAAAACTTACCTGGACTACCTCTTCTGCATAAGCTTTCATGAACAAGCATCCATGGACCAAATGTTTCTTCCCCAATATTAGGTTTTTGCGCTGCCATTAAACATGATTTTCCTTCAATGGAGATTCTTTAGCAGGTTGATGACTCCCACTAGACTGGGTTTTATCATTTTGAGCATTGCTTGGACAAAATTCCTTTCTATGCCCATATATCCCACAACTAAAGCAGACAAAGTGCAATCCCTCATATTCAATGGNCTTGTAGTCTTCTTTTTCGTTGAAAAATGTCACCCAACAGTGTTTTTATTTCACTATTTTGCTTTATTAATAAAGTTCTTGGAAGCTGAGAGTCAATCATTATCTTTCCAGCTATCCTTTACCAGATAAGCAAAAGAATCATGCATTAACCATGCTACCATAAAATGAAAAGGCCTATCTCTCGTATGCATAGAATTATTCTCATCAAATTTGATCAAAAGGGGATTATGATCAAATTCAAAATTTTGGGACGTGATGGACTGTGGCATCGTTAAAAATAGAACTTAATTCTATATTAGAAAGACAACTATTCAATCTCTCTCACACACCTTATTGCTCCCAAGTAAACTTCGATCTTTTGTATCCAAGGTCCATAAGCTGTAAGTTTTGAACAAAGTCAAAGAATAGTTGTATGCTTTGCCAATTATGCGAGCTACCTCAGTATTTCTTATTTGGGGTGAGATAAAAGTTGAAATCCCTCATAATTAGCCAAGGTATAGATATGTTCTATCCCGACCTTGAGATGTCTTGCCAAATACTCTCTTTCAGCTGGTCTAGGACTTGCCTACATAGTACTTAGCATCCACTCTTGATTAGTGCTTACTGTCTTAACTCTAGAATGAAAGAAGTAATTGTTTTTTATTAGGACATCAACCATAAAATCTTGCTCATTCAATAGTAGCCAAATACCTCCAAATAAGTTAATGACATCTACATTGGTGGAGTTGGAAAGACTGATTTTGTCAATTGTCTTGTCTGTCTTGCGTCCCTTTATTCTTGTTTTAAACAAAGCAATCAAACCTATGTGATGAGTAATAATAATATCTCTCATTAAAGGGGAAAAGGCTTGCACTCCTGCCTTTCTACATTTTCATGCTAAACAATTCAAAAACACACAAAAAAGAAGGGTTAAGGCATCAAATGCCTTGGTTATCCACTTCCATGTGGATTTCCTTCTCAACAGATGGCTCCACAGGCCTAGCAATCTCTAGGTTCATTGATCCATATTCCTCAGGTGGCTTGTTGGATCTAAGGTCTTCACTTCCACAAGTCTTATCATGTTAGGCTGTTAAGGTGGGCCTTAGGAGTTTAATAACTTCATTAATTGAAACAAGGTTCATTGGGCCTTGGGGTGAGCCTAGAGTCATAGGTTCAAGTTTTTGTAGAATAGTTGTAGTAACTTTAGTGGCCTTAGGATTTTGGGCCCTATACTAGCTAAAAATCCTATCGGATGATTGGTTCGTGTGACGTTCTACAACCACGTGCTGGTTTTTTAATGAGATGGGGTTGTTAGTTTCTTTTTTGCTTCTAGAAACAACCCCACGTTTTGGCTTATCCACCTTAGCAAAAGTTCTAAGGAAACCGTCTTTTTGTTATGGCATAGCCTACATATCAATCGCCACCTCGGGATTGTGTCTTTCTTCCTCAACCAACCCTGCCAAAGCCAAAAAACTTGAGATGTTTGCAACACTAACTTTAATTTTTCTTACTTTTCCACCCATTTGTCTCTCACCCACTCTATCAATGTCATCCTTACCCTTGAAACCCGAAGAAAACTTACCTGGACTACCTCTTCTGCATAAGCTTTCATGAACAAACATCCATGGACCCAATGTTTCTTCCCCAACATTAGGTTTTTGCGCTGCCATTAAACATGATTTTCCTTCAATGGAGATTCTTTAGCAGGTTGATGACTCCCACTAGACTGGGTTTTATCATTTTGAGCATTGCTTGGACAAAATTCCTTTCTATGCCTATATCTCCCACAACTAAAGTAAACAAAGTGCAATCCCTCATATTCAATGGACTTAGTTTTGCCCCCGAGTTTGAATTTTAAAAGGAGTTTCCTTTGCCAGTCTATTTCTACATTTCTAATAAACTTTGCATGCTTTACCAACAAACCACCTCTATCCTCTAATTCTCTTAGTGTATAAACATCCATTTTAAGCATTTTACTCAAACGATCTCCAACTTTCCAGAGAAATCTCTTGTTGTAATACTCAATGGGTAACCCAAGCACTCTCACTAAAACAACAATTTTCCTAAACTCTTCATCGAAAGGATCAAAATCCGAATGCCATCTTTGTACCACCAAATAATGGTTCGCTATCAACCATGAACCATCATGAAGAGCATGAGCATAATCAGATGAATCAAATAACTTGGCTATGAAGAAATCATTTTCTAAATCTATAAACTCAAAATGGCCCTACACACTCCTTAGTTTTTGGAGTCTTGAACGTAGGAAATTCATTCCTAGTCTTTTTCGCATAAGCTTAATAATCAAAGTTTTGTGCTATGGAGCGCACAATTCTACTCTATCCATCTTTGATACATGAATCGTAAGGTAATTCTCATCCTCCTCCAAGTCATCTTCTTCATCGTTGACCTCCTCATCTTATTGAAACAATTGTTCATCAAACAAGTCATTTAAATCATCAACATCCGATGGTGACAGTTGGTTAGTCGTCCCAATCAGAAGATCTTTAAACGAGATAGCAGTTCTACCATGTGCCATCGAAAGTTCTCCTAGCTCAACTGGTGATTCCAAACTCATATCCATATCTAAAGAAGAAAGCCTTCCATGTTCCACAAATTCTTCTAACGAGTCCAGATTGGTCCCTTTAGTACCTTCATGGGTCTCTGCGTTGCCTTTAGCTTTCTTATTGGACCATTCCCGCTGATCCTGATCTTCGTGAAAGTGTTCCACTTTTTCCCCCAAGGCGCTCTCCAGAGTGTTTTCCACCATCTTTCGTCCTTTAAGAGAGTAGTAGAGATAGGGGAAAGTGGAGAAATAAAAGAGTGAATAAATTTTAAAAAGAAAAAGAAAAACTTATTATGCGTGCATAAAAAAACAATGAATGATAAGATTGAAATTAATTGGGATATGATTATTTATCTAGAACCTTGTCAAATTTTTTAAAGGGCTTTCTAAAAATGGATCTTCATAGATATAATATCAATAGCATCACTATTCTAAGAATAGGATTATTACAATTACTTTCAAAACTTGAGTCACAAAATCACATTATAAAGTTGAATACAAAAGTCGGAGTAGTTGATTGAAGAGAGTGAATAAATAAAAAAAATATAGGAATGATAAAAGTATAGATCTGTATTTGTAAAGTAAAAGGTAATTGCAACAATGCATTGCTATTATAATTAAAAGTTTGGAATTAAATATTTCGAACTTCAATAAAGATCATGTTTTATTTTATGAATAAGATCTTATTAGTCATTAGAAAATATGTGGGTACCGTTAATACCGCTTTTATTTTAGCAAAGAGTAAAAGACTTTTTCCCACCCAAGGTTTGGATGATCTGCATGTTCCTACCCCTGGTTTCATTAATTGCAAATCTGAACCCTTAAATTAATAGCGTCACTAACTTTTGCCCTCTGACATAGGTACAGAAGGTCTCATTACCAAATTACCCTTGAACTTTTGACTTTTCATCATTTATATGAACATGTGAAAAACCAAGAATTCCCCCATAATTATTTTTATGTACCCATAATGACCTTGTATGAAAAATAATTGAATTAAGTAAAAATACCATAATGCTCCTATCTTTTTGAAAGTTTGTTTTTTAAATGAATGTGTAAGGGTACTGTATAATGGTAATTGTTCAAAAATTTCAACTTCTTCTCCATTACTTATTCTTCTCCATTACCTCCAAAAACACATCATGTGCACACCCAATACAACCTCCACAAACACACATCCTGTGCACACCAATACAGCCTCCACAAACACATCCTAGACGCACCCAACCTCTGTATACACATCAAACACACCTAAACACATATTGTCTAAATTTTGCAAAAATCATGAGGATAAAAAAATTGCAGTACCTGGAACTCATATGGTATAGTCAAGGTCAATAAACACATCACATTAAAAAATAATACTCCATAATTAAGTACTCCATACAAATATATTAAGCCATATACAAGCTAGTAATAATGCATATTACATTAAAAAAAAAAAACCCTCTACAACAGTGACAACCTTTACAAAAATAACCTAAAAAACCATTTCTATATGCCTGCACATAAAAAAACCTACACATTTCTATTTACTGTTGCACATTTCTACAAGTTGCTGCACCACATTCACCATAAAACCCTCCGCATTTCAAGTCCCATGTGAGTCAATTTTGTGGAGCAGCAGCTCCACTACCTATAACAATCATAAACCATGTATTAGAACCCTAAAATTGTAAAACAAACCATTTAACAAGAATTTGAAGCACAAATGTAATACTAACTTGCTGTCCTTGACTATTGCCAAACACTTGACTTGAACTTTCACCCGTTTGACTTGCTTGGGATGATGAAGCTTGTCCTCTTTAAAAAAGGCAAACACACACACATAATAGCATATGAGAGTCCAAATCAGAAAAGTTGAATGTAATAATCAGAATTAAAAAAAAAAAAAAAAAGCTTTAAATTACCTTTTGCTTCTTGCTATTGTGGGGATTTTGTTGGCAACTCTTTCTGTTATGTCTTAGAGTTTTACAAAACCCACACCTCAATGTTGCAGCTCTAGTCAGCCATGGTTCTTCATCAGCATCTTTCTTTCTAGCCTTTTTAGGTCTTCCAACCTTGCTATGCTTGATAGGTGGGTACAACTTGCGACTCTCAACGTCAGGCCAAGTAAGTGGGTCAGGTATGGGGTGACTGTGATCGACATAAGTCTTCAGGTAGGAGCTGATGATCAATGAAGAGTTTATTAACTTGTTCATATTTGTGACTTTTCTAAAAAGTAGACAGCTTACTCCATGCACACAAGGGACTCCAGAGAGCTACCACATTCCACAATCACAGGTTTAAGATTGTATATTTAATATGTGATGTCTGCTGGGAAGAATATTGTTATCCTTGACTTCAAACTCCTCACTTCCTAGCCAGATAACATCAACACTCCTAGTAGCCTCAAATAAACTATTGATTTTCCTACGTATCACAGGAGGTGCAACTGTGACCCAATCAGCCCCACATTTTGCCCTAACTTGCATCATTTTCATAACCCTCATCCTATACAGTTCTAACAAGCTTAATATGGGTAATTCTCTATTGTCTCCCAACCAGCTATTAAAAACTCCACACATATTATTTGTAACATGATCAAACTTAGATTCAAGGTCAAATGCATGCCTTGACTAGCTAGTGACCTCATTATCAATAATTCACCGATGAACATTCTCATATACAACTCTAACATCATTCATGGCCTGCTCAAAATTAATGGTATTGGCAGCCCTACTAACAGCCCAAAACAATTTTCTCAACTACAATCCAGGGAAAGTTTTCCTAAAGTTAGCATATACATGCCTAGCATAATGTCTAACCCTAACATTTGGCTAACAAGCTTATACAACATCCACTAAACCTTTCTGCCTATCACTCATGAAAGTGATAGGGTCAATGCCTTCTGAAAATTCATACAACAATCATAAAGTATCTCCATGAATCTTTGCTTTCTATCTCACAAATGCCTATTGCTAATGGGAAAATGCTACCGTTAGCATACATAGAAACCGCTGAAAGCAATACACTACCATAAGGGCCTTTAAGGTGACACCCAACCACACCTATGAAATGCCTACAACCTTCTATGAACCCTTTCTTTTGTGCTGCAAAGCCTAAGAAACACTTGTGAAACTTAGGAACTTCATAAATCCCCTCTAGACTAATTGTCTTGACACTATACATAGAACCTGGATTGGTATGCTTTATAATGTAATCATATTTCAACAGCCATGAGAATGACTCTGCATGGTCCTTGTCTAACCTCCCTTTTGCCCGCCTATTAGGCCTATAAAGTTTATGTTTAGACAAATCTAAATAGTGTTTCTTGCTCAGCTCCTCATACAAAGGCTTAATTGATGATCCTTTTTGTGATCTAATAAAGTCTCCCATTTTCTCAGCCACCCAAGCACTTATTGCACCAGGATTATTGTAAACCCTCAAACAAGTATGTGTTTTTGTATACTTCCTAATCTGATAAGATATTTTATCAACCATTAGAGTAGCGTATATATGAAAGGGACAACTAGGTTGCTTACATTTTGCCTTAAATCTTCTTTTCCCATTGTGTATCTTATCCACAACAAACCCCCTCTGAATTAGATAATCCTGAAAAACCTTCCTAAAATGATAAACTCCTTCAAACACTTGACCAACTTTGAATTAGATTTTCCCACCAGCCTCATATGCAAACTATTGACCCTTCATATTCTTGCTAAACCTGGAGACTGCATCATCATCCTTACTAGACCCTGAACTGACTACATCCTCACTGTCCTCTTGGTATCCCCTCACCCCCTCCCCCTCCCCCCACTTTCACGCCTCTAAACCTTACCACTTTGATTCTCCTCTACCCCACCACTTCCCTACCCATCTTAGGCACCATGTTCATTCATCTCCTTAGCACCAGTTCCCTACCCAACCTTATTATCTCTATCATCATCACTTACATCACTCATTTGCAACACCCCCTTCATCTAGATCATTAGCTTGCCTCACAGGAGATTCAGACCCACTATCATTCTCACACTAATTAAATGCTTCTAAGAAACCTATACCTTCAACACATTCTAATGGTTTGGCTTCTACATAAACCCTAATTGTTCTCATGCCTTTAATCTCATATTCCTGAAAAATGAAGTTCATATCATTATCTCCATTCAATAAGTATCTTTTCCTTGATAAGGATAACCCAACCTCAACCTTGAACTCTTCATCAAGGTACAATTGGATAACCTCATTCTCATCAGCCACACAATGCTTTATATCTTTAATAAAACACATATAACTATATTCATCTGGATCAACATTCAATATCTCGTATTCAGAACTAAACAATTGAATTTTAAGGTCAAACAACTTTGGTTTCAGCGTGAATAAATAAACACAAACAGCAAAAACATAAACCAAACATGTAGCAACAACATAACACAAACATGCCCAAAAAGATTTCTGGGTATACGACATTGTTACACCAGAGATCATCAAGATCTACTACGCAGTTTTTAAGACAATCACTGGTTTTCAGCCAAACTACCCTTAAAAACATAAAACATGCAGCGGCAAAAACATAACCCAAACAAGCCAAACAATCAAACATGCATCAACAACATAACACAAACATGCCCAAAAAGATTTAGGGGTATGCGACATTATTACGCCAGAGGTTGTCAAGATCTGTTAGGTAGTTTTTAAGACAGTCACTGGTTTCCAGCTAAACTACCCTTAAAAACATAAACATGTAACAAAAACTGAACCCAAACCACCAACCGTAACCCTAATCCACCAACAAAATCACCTAACATTACCACCACCGTACCATCATTTTGTCAGCCACCATCACCACCAACCACCGCCTTACCACTACCCTAACACCACCACCACCACCCTAACACCATGACATAACCACCATCACCACTATACCACCACCCTGCCACCATCATCACTATACTAAACACAGATTACCCGCATAATCACCTAATAACACCACAAACACCACAACAAAGCCCCCAACACATATATAGATGTAAAACTAAAAAAATACGATGCAATATACCCAGATGCAGACCACATCGCCATGGCTTGCTGGTTGAAGTAGGCGGTTGTCGTTTACGATTTTGGTTTAGGGTTATTTGTGTTGTCAACCTCTACGGTTGTCTACCGGTTGACGGAGGAGGTTTTTGGTCATTGTTTATGATTCTGGTTTAGGGCTTTCGTTGGGTTTTGCTCCACTCGTCGTTCACGGTTGAAAGAGGAGATTTAGGGATGTCGTCGGGCTTTTGTCGGGTTTTCTAGGTTAGGGTTGCTTAGTGTCGTTGGGTTTTGCTCCACTCGTCGTCCACGGTTGAAGGAGGAGGCTTAGGGCTATTGTCAGGTTTTCTGGGTTAGGGTTGTTTGGTGTTGTCGTTGAGTTTTTTGGGTTAGGATTATTTGGTTTCGTTAGGTTTTGCTCCACTCGTTGTCCATGGCTGAATGAGGAGTTTTTTAGATGTTGTCGGGTTTTCCAGGTTAGGGTTGTCTGGTGAAAGGGTTAAAGCTTTGAAGGAGAAGGTGAAAGGGTTGTCGTCATTTTTCTTTTCTCTTAGGAGCGCAAATGAGAAGAAAGAGAGAGTTGTTGGGTTAAATGAGAAGAGGCATAAACATTTAATTCAACCGCCAAATCCCACACGTTTTGCTATGTTTCCCAATGGCTGAATTGACATTTTAATTCAGATTAAAGTTAATTGACTAACCTACCTTTCCACCATTAACAGAAATGAGATTTTGTTTATTTAAGGGTTTAGATTTGCAATTAATGAAACCAGGGGTGGGAACATGCAGATCATCCAAACCTTGGGTAGGAAAAAGTCTTTTACTCTTTAGCAAAAGGTATGTAAAGAGTGATTGTAAAATTGCAATCCAAAAAATTAAAATATAGTTAAGTAATCTGTTGCTTGTGCTTAGATGAAAGAATGCTATGTGGAGCCCCAATATTAATTTTTAAACCCTACAACAATTGTTGCATAAGCAAAAATCATACATATATAAACAAAATAATTTAGTAAATTCAATAATTTGAAATACAAATGACTTAAAATATCATCTCTTCGAGTGATAAATTTTACAAAAATATATACAGTATTTAGTGTAAGAATAATAATAATATTTAATAAACTAAATATTATGTTGTTTTAATAATTGTAACCTTAATGAAAATTACTAGACATGGACATAATAATTTTTAAATATACGCATTCTCTATTTTATATTTTTGTTTAATTTTAACCTTTAATTCTTAATCATAGACCCTAACTCTAAATGTTTTAAATTATTGAAACATTTTTTTTTTAATTTCAATTATTTCTTTGTTTGATGAAAATATATTACTAAAGTTGTGGAGAAAGTAATTACATATTGGGATGAATCATAATCTGAAAAAGAAAAAGTAAGTTTCAAAATTGAAATTAGGGAAAAGGGGTATAGATGAAAAAAAAAAAAAATTAATTTAGAAATTTGGAAAAAAATTGTATAAACAAAAAAACCCTAATTTAGTTTGAAATTGGGAAAAAAAGGGGCTATAAACAAAAACTCTAATTAAATTTTAAATCGAGGAACTAAAACCCTAATTAAACCTAATTAAGCAGGGCTATTTTTGGTATTAAATGGGGTTTAAAGAATTTTTCTTTTTAAAATATAACAAATGTATTTAGCAATGGGGTATACTGGTCAATTTGATGGGAGCTGATTTCTTAAATTTTTATCTTTTTGCATATAGCCTCAAGTCCAGAACTTCAAAGCCCATCTAAAACCAACTCTGAACTGCAAACAATTAACCGGAGCCCAAAAAGAGACCCGTTTGATGACCCAACTAACTAAACTGAACCCTCTTTTGAAACATCAAGCTCTTGGGAGTTGGGACAGAGAAGCAGACTCTAGTGTGGAGCTGCAATGGAAGAAGAGATTGAACAGGAAGCACCAGAGGTCCCAAAAGTCCGAGGCCGACACATAAAGAAAAGGGCTCTCAAGAATAAAGCTCTCTCCGTTTCATTCGACGAGAAAGACCTCAAGTATTTGCCCAAAACCTTAAACCCTTATTCTTCTTTTTATAGTTTTAGTGAAAAATTGGTTTATTTATTTTTAGCTTTATTGGTGAACTGGGTAATGTGGGTTTTCTTTCTATGTGTAAGTTTTACAATTAGTTGTTTTTTATTTATACTTGGATTAAGGGACTACGTGACTGGGTTTCACAAGAGGAAGAAGAAGAGGAGAAAGGAAGCTGAAAAGAAGCAAGAGGAGGCTAAAAGGCTTAAGCGCCTTGAGGAACGCAAAAAGGTTTTTACTTTTTTTTAAAAAAAAAAAATTGCTGTTGGATTATAATATGTAGTTTTATGTGTTTTCTATGACATTTGTAATATGTGTTAATAGTGACAACAGCTTTGTAGCAAATAAATGGCTTCATTTACATGTAATTTGGTTTTTTAATTTGCTTATGGTAGAAGTTAAATTCAAGTTGTTATATTGAATGGTGCTGTAAAGTTTGATGGGTTGTTTTGGTTTCCATGGATGCTTAATGATCTACACATTTTGCTTTTGTTAGAGGTTGAACTTTTTATGGTTGTTCAAGATTGGATTTAGCTCGTATCAGATAAAAATATTGCTTAATGATCTCTGCAACATATATATACGAGACAACACAGCCTATATATGTTGTAGAAGAGCAATTATTTGTTTAGGCAACAGAGCCTATGCATGTTCTGTAACAGAGAAATTAAACTGTTGATGGCCTATGTTTATCATGATATGAGCTTCTCTTATGATTTAAGACTTCAATAGGCATTTAAGTACTCATAATCTTTTCTATTTTCCTTTTTTTGTATTTATGTATTCGTAGCATTAAACAATCATTGGCTGGGATTCATAAACCATGAGAGAATTAAAGTGTTGGTCTAGAAAGTCTATATCTTTTGGAAAAACCCAATGTAATTTTACAATTTTGACAATTGTTTTATTTAATTGTCTTATTAGTTTAGGAGTAAACTTCTGGTACAGATTGCACCTAATTATATGTTTGGGTTGGAGTTGGGAGTTATGTGTAATCCAAAACGCATTAGAAAGGTACCATGCTTAAGTGTTAACTTTGCCATTTTATTTATGTGGCAGAGAAGATTGGAAAAAGAGTTTGTTTTATATGGTGGAAATCCACCACCCACTGATTCTGTGCCTGATGAAAGTGAGGTATACCTTGAGGAGGATGAAGAAGGAGAGCCACTGGCACCAATTACAGGTAATTTTTGGAAACTGCAACCTTTTGGACTGAAATATATAAACGAGTTATTTCAATATATCAGTTTTCATTAAGTTGCTCTTATGGAGCTGCTGCTGGATGTGGTAGTTGTAGCCTGCTAGCCCCCATTTGCTCATTGCTGGGAATTCTAACTTTGCAAATTGTGGTTGTCTGGTTTTCGAGACGATTGTTTCTCAAGTTGCTGAACATTACTGGTCTGGTGGATTAAATAATTCAATTATATATGCTGTTTCTAAAGTTGCTAAACTTCACTGATCCAGTGGATTGAAATAATAGCATCATATATTCTTGTCATGATGTTATAACATCTCAGAGACATTGGAATGAAGCTGGTATTTGGATTGCTGTTGATAGTGGCAATCTTATATCTTTCCTTTTTGGAGAAAGCAATATTTCTATTATTAATTTACTGATTCACATGTTTTTCTATCACCTGCATATTTCAGCGTGTTAATAATTAACGTGTGTTGTTTCTTGGTACATGCATGCAATGAACCAGCACTTATTCATGGTGAAATGTAGTATGTTCTTGTATGAGCTTAGCTTTATACTTAGTTAACGTTTGGTTTTTGGATTTATTTTTTATTTTTTATTGTTCAAAGGAACAACACTTTATGACAATGGCGAAATGAAAGTCACTGTGACAACTAGTGATATCACTGGTGATGAAGAGAACTTCCATGGTGGAAATACACCAGCTACTGTGCCCAGCTTTATTGGGATCAATAAAAAGCACAATATACCTGTGAGTAAAAGTAAACCATTCAAGAAAGTTGCAAGACGCAAATCGCGGTCAAAGCCACAAAGTAAAAGAGACAAAAAGAAAGGGAAGAAAAAGAACCAGAAAAGGCGGTAGTTGTTTTCCCTTCAATTTATTGGGTTGAAGTTTTCTGCTGTTAAGATGAATATCGAGTTTATCAAGTGCAGCTGCTGAGATTCCTGATTAGCTGTTGGTTGCTGATTTTTGTTGTATTATAGCATTGCTGGTTGCTAAGTGTCACTTTTTAATCCTTGCTTATAAGAAAATTTCTATATTTTTTGGCCAAGAATTGTTTTTCCTTTCTCTTTTCAATCTTTTCCATTTTACCATGCAAAGAGATTACAATGGTTGGAGAATTTGAGTTGCACCATTGTTGTTTCTCTAATGGTTCGGTTATTATTGTGGTGCACAGCCCTTTGGATGACATTATACTCTGAAATTTTATAAAGTCACGACTCCTTGGGCATTTGCAGGATATTGGAGAAATCCAAATTCTCTAATTGTTAAACGTATATTTCCCATGCATTCCATTATTGATTTGATGATTTTAATCACTAGTAATCAGCTTTCATTTGGGTTAATTTGGTCCGCGCTTGAGAGATTGTCAAGCCTCAAAACACTTGCCATGTATGTTTGTAAACTATGCAAAACTCTTCTATAGAGGGGTTTTTAATAAACTATGCGAGACTTGTATTTGAAAAGGAGTTTATGATACTTTCAGGCGGTTTATACGGTTTCAAAAAGACTTTATAGTAATGTCTTAGGGTACTTGGGAAATTATTAATTATTATCGAAAATCGCTCTCTTTTTTTTTTGAATAACAAAAATGTATTTTTCTCAAAAAAAACGGTTTCTCTTTGTAAGCCTCATTCAACAATATACCGGCCAATATACCGGCGATATATATGGATAATAATTGATGGATGACTAAAATTTCTTATCTAAGATTTAAGATGTCAATCAATTCAGTAATTTTTTTTTTTTGGAAACCGGTATCTGAGCAAGTATGTACATCATAATTAATCTTCAGGGTTTATTAAATACTCTAAGGTCTATTGAACATTTTATAAATATAATATTTTAGATAATTCACAGATATAATAGGTGCGCATTTAAAGTAATCATCGAAATCTATTAAACTTTCCACATGTCCAATGTTTCATGTAAGCTATAAATGTAATACGTGACCTAAGTTGGTTTGAACAAAAAAAATCATGAAAGATAAGTTGAGTGCATTCAATTAATCTTCAAGATTATTGAATATCCAAGGGCCTATTAAACATTCTATAGATCTAATGTTTTAGATAAGTCACAAAGGTGATGGGTGCGTATCTCAACATCCTTGAGACCTATTGAATATTTTACAAACCTAATGTTTTATGTAAGCTTAAATGTGATACGTGGTTTAAGGTAGTCTACAAAAAAAAAAAAAAATTAATAAAAAGAATAAACTTTATTGACTACTACACACATACTTAGCCGTTGAATTTAATACCTTCATCCCTCGTAAATCCTAAAATTTTAATACTGCAATAAACCATAATATCAAGTCATCAACATAAGTGCGTGTATAATAAATAAAATAATTTGATATCACCAAATTCCAAATACCGCACAGCCACTCTCACTGTTCATCCGCAATCACTCAGTGTAAAACCTTAAAAAAATAAAAAGATTCCTAATCATGACCAAACATCCAACGGCCGATATCAACTGATCACTGATCCCAATCACCAACGGATTCGCTAGAATTCAAAGCCAAAGACGTCAGTGTAACACAAGTGGACAAAAGTTAAAGGAAAAGGTCTAGTGAAGCGAAAATTCGTAGTCATTTCCACGAAACTTCATACATACTCTAAAATTGAAATTCCTCACCTTCAGGTTTTACTTTCCCGCTCGCTTTTGGCCTTTTTCTTTTCTCTTTAATCCAATTTTTATTCTCTTCTTTTTTAGGTCAAATTACTGTTACTCTATCCAAATCTTGAAATTTTATGGTATTTTAATTCGACTTGAGTTTGTTATCTTGTAGTTTATCAGAGTCCAAGTGAGTAACGGTACGGTAGTTGAGTTTGATTTTCTTAGTTTGTTTCCGTGAAGTTTCTGTGGAGTCTACGTCACGGCGGCGTTTCGGAAGATGCAAACGAGGTACATGGAGAGATCCAATAGTAAGAGAGGGTTGGATGCGAGTTCAGCTGAAGAAGGTCAGCCTGATAGGAAACGACCTGCTTTGGCCAGGTGATTATTTTTATTATTATATTCCAGTTTAAAATGAAGCGTTGAATTTTTTATTTATTTTTAATTCTTTTCTATAATTTCACTGTTTAATTTGGTTAGTTGTTAGTTACATAATTAGTTAGAATTTTGTTAGTTTAATCTTGAGTTAGTCGTTAAATAATATTAAATTTAGGTAAAGAGAAGTAGGTGCGAGGAGTTATGACTCAAAAAGTTGATGAACTAAGCTATTGACAGATCATGGCGCGGACTTGACTAAACGTAGGAGCTTTTAGTTTTTGATGTTCGTACACATGTGAAATATAAATAAATCTGAAGAACTAATCACAGATACTGGCTTACAGTTTACATCAATCTTGTGAAAACAGGGAGTAGAAAGCACTAAGTTGTAATACTTTTGCTTGATATTTGGTGTAACTTGTTTCATTCTGTGGTGAGATGAACAATGAATACGAGTTTACTAGGCCTAGCTATGTAGGAAAGTGAGGCGTTGTTAAGACTGGTTTTCTTGCTGTTTATGCTGTTTCTGGTTTTGTTCTGGTGGTGTGGTGGTGGTAGTCATTTGTTTGTTGTACGGACTGTGAAAGGGTTAACAATGTATTGAACATGATTTGTCCATTTAATATTTTTTTAGGATATATAACTTATTATTTTTAGAGATATAGACATGTAGTGTTTGATATTGCAGCTCTCCGTGAATCCAGAGTATAGAGGAAACAGTTATGTATGCATATATTTGTGTATTTATAATAATAAACACTTGTACTTGATTAAGATCACGTGTTTTTGGATAAAGTTGGATTCTTCCACAACTAGCCATATGTGTATTGGACATGGATGGACACAATTGTTGGTACACATCAAATTTTCCCAGTAGAAGAGTCACAAATCATGCTATGAATTTCATTTTGATGTTATGGCTAAACTCATTAACTTACTTTGGTTAATTAGCCACTAAAATCCTTTTCTTGCTGTCCTTTTTTCTTTTTTTAAATCTTGTGGTGCTTTCAAATTTTGCAAAAAGTACTTAATTAAGTTGCTTATTCTTATCTATTTTCTTTTGGAATTTCTGTTGATGTTGTCATGATATTGCTCTGACTTAAAAGGTGGGGTCTATCTCAGATTTGAATGAATGCCTTATTCTTCTTGTGTCTTATTTTTGCTGTAACTAGTTCTTTCATATCTTGAATGTAAATCATGAATACTTATTTTAGCAGAGGTTAGTTTTTCATTTACTAAAGTTTAATGGAAATTTGTAAGCATTTTTGGTGCCTAAGTGAGATATTGCGTAATTGAAAAAATTTCAACTTCTGATGCAGTGTCATTGTTGAAGCTCTCAAGGTGGATAGTTTACAGAAACTTTGCTCATCATTAGAGCCTATTCTTCGGAGAGTTGTAAGATTAATAAGTCCCCTTTGAATTTTGTTTTTCTTTATCAGTTAGAGTAGCTTTCTTTTGACTTATCATTTGTTTAATATCATTATCTATAGAGTTTAATTATATCTGTCTGGTGTCTACCTGTGTAACAGTTAAGAAACAGTATGTGAATCTTTCTATCTATCTGGGTATGATAAGTTGCAATAATAGTATGTGAATCTTTCTATCTATCTGGGTATGATAAGTTGCAATAATGCCTGTAATGTTGTATGAATACATGGATCAATACATAACTAGAGACTGCAAATCTTTATTTGTGTAGACAGCTATGTTACATAGGTAATGAACAACCAGCAGACATTTCAAAGCAAAAATTATATGTCATTTTTAGTATGAAACAGTGTATATGATTACCTATTACGTCTTCAATAATTGTTGTCTGAGTTTCTTTTTTCAAAATAATTACCAAGCCTAGACTTGGCATATGGTGAGTGATGTTAAACAAGGTACTTTAAGCATCAGTGCAACTCTTTCTAAAGAAGATTTTTTGTTACTATTAGATGCATGATATATGAAATACTTATTTTCTGGTTGTACATTTCATATGGGGTGCTTTCTTGTTTCTTAACTTTCTGTTTTGTGTTCCGGACAGGTTAGTGAAGAGGTGGAAAGGGCTTTGGCAAAACTGGGCCCTGCCAAACTGACCGGAAGGTATGGAATTTAAAGCTTAGCTTATAAACCTAATAGTCAGAGCAGGATATTTTGTCTTACCTGTCTCTGGAAAAGTTTTTTTCATTAATCATATGAACTAACATTTGGGTTGGAAACCCATCTTCCATTTAATATCCTCTTTTCCCAGTGTCAGTGGGAATGGGATTTGATCCCAGGTTAAATGTGCAATGACAACTGACTTTACCATACTACCTAGCAGGCAACCACATCACATTATCATCTTGTCTTATGAAGATGCCAGCACTCTTTTATCTAATTTGATCTGAGTTCTTGGTGTAACTATCTATTTTACATTGCCACCATGCATTCATCGTTTTAAATTGTGTCAGAGATGTTTAGCAATGAAGAAAAAGAATTTGTTAGATGTAAACAAAATTTGCCTCTTATTTGTCTAGTTAAGGAAAAGATTATCTGCTGAACTCTCTTATCTTGTGCAAAGATCACTTCATTTTAATCGTTGGCTTAATGACGGAAATGGATGTAGTTTTGTTATTATTATTATTATTATTATTATTATTATTTTGTAAGAAACGATTAACTATATATTAAAGAAGAGATTGAGATGGATGTAATTTCTTGCATCAAGCAACTTCTTTACTGTTTTGGACCAAGTAATATAATGGACTCCTCACCTGCCTCAACCATTCTCACAAGAATTTGTCTATAGTTCTTAGAAGGTTTATGTCAAGCTGAGATATGGGCATCTGGCTATAATTTTATTTCAAAGCTTGATAGATTATATCCTAACCCATATCATAATTGGATTGGATTTGTTTTAGTTTATTGTAAGTTAGCTGTTTCAAATTTCAGCTTACATCCCATTTCATTGTTAAATTTAGCTTCTGTCTATATTTTATTTGATTATTGTGCTTGCTGTTGTTGCCGTTAAAGTGATTGTTTGGTGCATTGTGATGCATCTTTATTGGAGGTGTGTTTTTACAACAGTTGAGAAATGCAGGTCTTCTCCTAAACGTATAGAAGGACCTGATGGAAGAAACTTGCAGCTGCACTTCAAGTCCAGGTTGTCGCTTCCTCTTTTTACCGGAGGGAAAGTAGAAGGAGAACAGGGTGCTGCCATCCACATTGTCTTGATTGATGCAAACACAGGTCATGTTGTCACTTCGGGTCCAGAGTCCGTAGTGAAATTGGATGTTGTGGTGCTTGAGGGTGATTTCAACAATGAAAATAATGATACTTGGACCCAAGAAGAATTTGAGAGTCATGTGGTTAAAGAGCGTGAAGGAAAGAGACCACTTTTAACTGGGGATCTGCAAGTGACACTGAAGGAAGGAGTAGGGACTTTAGGGGAGCTTACTTTTACTGATAATTCAAGCTGGATAAGGAGCAGGAAGTTCAGGCTTGGGCTGAAGGTTGCCTCAGGTTATTGTGAAAGCATTCGCATTCGTGAAGCAAAAACAGATGCCTTCACTGTTAAGGATCATCGGGGAGAATGTGAGTTCTTAATTACAGCCAAAACTTTTATTAAGATTTAATGTATTTTAAGTATTTGCTTGTTTTTCATTGATGGGTCTGACAATTCTGTTTGCTTTGAAGTGTATAAGAAACACTATCCACCTACCCTGAATGATGAGGTCTGGAGATTGGAGAAGATTGGAAAAGATGGGTCATTCCATAAGAGGCTGAATAAAGCTGGAATTTTCACAGTTGAAGACTTCCTACGACTTGTAGTTAGAGACTCACAGAGGTTGCGAAACGTAAGTATGTAGATTTGGTTGTCAAATCAGGGATCTTATCTGTATATTGCTGTTTGTAATCATTTTAATAATTCATTGTTGTAGATTCTTGGAAGTGGCATGTCAAATAAAATGTGGGACGTCCTTGTGGAGCATGCGAAGACTTGTGTTCTAAGTGGGACAGTTTATGTGTATTATCCTGATGATGCAAGGAATGTTGGTGTTGTCTTTAACAATATTTATGAGTTCTGTGGCCTTATTGCTAATGGACAATATCACTCAAGTGATTCTCTTTCTGACAGTCAGAAGGTACATATTATTAAGGTTTCATTTTCTGAAGGTCTTCCATCCAATATGCTTTTGGAATTTAATCTTGGTTTTCATTCCTTATACCAAGTTTATTGTGGACCACTGATATTCCTTTTCAGGCACTTTAAAGCCTTCAAAACTTAAAATAAAGATTATCTACTTTTTCCATAGTCTTGTCATCTGGGAAACTCTCCTACATTGAAGGAATTTATCCTAGACAGAGGTAGGCGTAAGTCCACAAGCAGTTGCCATAAATAGAAATATAATCAAGCACAGGAAACTTTGTTTGTTGCCCAGCACAAATTTACAATTAGTAATGTGTTTAAAAATTTTGAAACGATATGTCCTCTTATTCTAGAAATTTAAACTTAGTTTAATATTTATAAAGAAGTTTTTGTTTTATATTAGGAGGATGAAGCTTGAGAAATTTGGGAATGGTTTGTCATTGCAGGTCCATGTTGACTCTTTAGTCAAGAAGGCATATGACAATTGGATGCATGTAATAGAGTATGATGGCAAATCTCTTTTAGGGTTTACACAGAGTAAGAGCGGAGGTGCCCCTGAAACTGATGTTCCAACTGCTCCTCAACATTATATAAATTCATTTGATCAGCTCACTCTACCAACTCTGTCAGTTCCAGCTCCTCCAGAGCAGCCTTCTATGAATTCAGGCTTAACAGCTGGAGGTATAGTTTTGATAGTAAGAACATTAGGAACAAATATAGTTACCACATTGTGGAAATGGATTGATTGGTAAAAGACAAATATTGCAGTCTTGTTATACTTCAATCCCACCCAAAATTTTATTTGATAGTTCTTTCATTCGTATTTGCATTTTGTATTGCTGATTATTGATGTTTTTTTTTTTTTTTTTTTTTTCTGTTTGTGTCCAGGTTATAATGATACTACTCCTTCCAGATTCCCAATACAGCAACAAAATGTTAATCTCAGTGCTCCAATGCAGTTTGAAGGCACTTCATTTCCACTTCAGAATCCAATGATGGCTGCTTCACAGCAAGCCCATCTTCCATGTGACAATGTCTTGGCCCTTGGTCGACCACAGACATCCTCATTGGGTTTCCAGGATGTTGGCACATCAAATCCTACTAGTTATAGGGGAGTTGAGGACTTCCTCACAGAGGAGGACATTCGTATGAGAAGTCATGAGATGCTTGAAAATGAGGACATGCAGCATCTACTTCGTATATTCAACATGGGAGGCCAGGGCCATTCTCCCTTTAATGTAACAGACGATGGATACCCTTACTCATCTGCATTCATGGGTAACCCATCTGCCAATTACAGCTATGAGGATGATCGTTCTCGTTCATCAGGCAAAGCTGTTGTTGGTTGGCTGAAGCTTAAGGCAGCCCTTCGGTGGGGTATCTTTATCAGGAAGAAGGCCGCTGAGAAGCGTGCACAACTTGTTGAGTTGGATGATTCATAGATATGACCTGTAAAGCAAAGTTGATCTGGTTTTGGTATTAATAGGCTAGCTCCTCCCACCATGCTCGATTATATTCTAATGCGAGTTACGACAATGAATGGACTTCGAATTCTTGGTTAGCATCTTGCTCCTCAAGCTCCTGTCTTTCCTTGGATTATAATCCCGACATCTGAGAATCTCCCTGCTTGTACAGTTCTTGCCTGTATAGTAAGCTTGCATCTTCTGTATTAACAGCTGTCAGTCTTTTTCCACCCATGAGCATCGTCTATGGAAATCCCAATGACAAATACAGTTGAGCTGTTTCAACTGAAGATGATTGCGGATGGGTGCTTTTCAGGGAGAGCCTTTCCAAAAGCAGGAAAACTTAGCATAGGTCTCTCGCTTTAATTTACATTTGGAGACAAATTCGATAGAAGTGGACATCTAACTTTATCACTTCTAGAATTTGTTAATATATTGTATCCTATCTTGCAATTCATTTCATTATGTTAGTTGCCATCGGACAGAATATATGTTGATGTTTTTGCTCTCTAATTATGGTAGTCTTGATCAAACGCTATTGATGCATTATAAAATCGTGTTTTGTTAGGTCTTTTTTTTTAACAGTGAAGTCAACTTATGGTAGTGATATATGTCAATTTTTATTCTTTCATTTGATTGCATGTTTTTTTATTTCTGTTACGTTTTATCAAGTTCTTGAAACTGAAACAGAGAACCTCATGTTTATGGGATTTTTGTAGATTGATGAAACTGGAAGTTTCGTTGAGGTTCTCATGGTAAGGTTTGACTTGGTTGAAAGGTTTGATTTTGAAAAGAGAATATGGTGGTGATGAAAATAAGGTTCGTTTAGGTATCCGTGGCAGAGTTTCGCTTAGTTGAAGGTTTGATTTCGTGAGAGAAAAGTTGTGGAGGTGATAACTATGGATACGATACTTTGATTTCATGAGATTTTGTTGAAGAAAAACCTATAGTTGGAATAATTAATACGAAGAGACAATAGAACCAGAACTGGCGAGTGCATAACCCTGGTTTTGGAAAATTGGAACCGAGAATTCTTGAGTCCAGTTTCAGTTCTTGCAGTGCTGGAACTGGGAACCTGAAACCAGAACCGAGGTTTGGATACTCGATAGGAATTGGGATTGAATTGTAATTCTTGTAAACTGTTAGGGCTGTATGGTTATTTTTTGGGGGTGTATTTGTCATTTTTTTGAAAATAGGGGTATCAATAATGTGGATACCCATATCCGAAAATTATTATGTTTAAGTTCTGGTTTCAGGTTTCTAGGAACCAGAACCAGTTGGTACTGATTTTGATTCCATATCTTAGGAACTAACCAATTCCGATTCCTTCAAAAACTACAAGGTACTCGGAATCAATCACCCTTAAATAAAGTGTCTAACTTGAGGTAATGACAAATGGGCGGTATGTTATTACTTTATAATTAGGAAAAGTATTATCATTTCATATACATATTAAGAATCAAGCTAAAACGAATTATTAAATAAATTAATGTACAAACTAATAACAAAAAAGTCTATGGCATGATACCACTAATTAACACATGAAACGATGAATATCCTATTGTTATTATTTAATAACTATCAATTATATTTAATTTAAAAATAAGTGAAAAAATTGCGAAATGACATAAATTCGTAGGTTGATAATATTGGATGATCTTCTAGATTTTTCTTGTGATATATATGAATACATATTTATATAAATTTTAAATCAGATTAGTTTTAAACAATCTCCTTTTCAATATTCTAACAAAATAAATTATATAAACAAACAGCCCTTAGGCTAGAATGTTGGTTAATTTTGATTTGAATAGTCTATTAAACAACAAACATGACATGGGTAATAAAAACTCAAAAGAAAAAGAACATAGGATTGAGTCATTCTGTATCTGAAACTTTATCTTCATCTTCCTCTAGAATGTAGACCAAGGCTCGCTTCCTTGCAGCAAACACGCAAGCCACCCCTCTAGATGCTGTTACAGTAAATTTCCATAAAAGCGTGTCAAAATATTTGAACTTCAACTTACATCTCAAAACTTCTACTATTAACTACAACAAACCTTACAACATGTTATACTATAACCTATGTTATTGTTTTCCCTATAGTTTTTTTATGTGACAAGATGGCAAAAATGGTAAGAGGATGAAGATGATGGTAGTGAATACTGCAATGGTTGTGAAGCTAAAGAATGAGAACAATGTCGGTAAGCGTTACATGATGAATTCATGAGAATCAGCATTAGATGAAGAAAGATTAAGAAGTTTGGAAGAGACTGAGAGGCACATGCACATATCATTGAAATATAATTATGCCTCTTTTGTCTTAAGCATTGGGGACACAAACACATTCTTTGTAGGGAAATGTTACGGAACAAGACAGGAATCATTGTACAAATGTAACAAATGGTAGTCAATTTTGACATATATGATGACCTCTTAATAATTGACCCAAGTAGTAGTGATGCAGTTCGTGTTTGAACTGTTGCTTAAGATGAATTCCATGCTTATGTGCACAATAACCTTCCAATGTATTAATACACTGATGAGCACCTTCCATGTCAAATACGATAAGGTCTAAGAAATTTAGTTTATCAGCATAGAAATATCACAAGAGCTAATGCGAATCCAGTTCAGAAGATACAGCTATGATAATATATACCAGAAATTTATCAGTTTTTTGAGTTATATTTATTGTGCAAGGTGAGATTTTTTTCTTTTTTTGTTTGAGTAAAACCTCGACAATGCAAGGGAATTTATTGTGCAAGGTATGCCAAAACATAAGATGCAAATACATAAACTGTTAGATACAACTCGGCAGAATCCAGATTATTAGTCAACATTGGGATTTTAAGTGCAACATATAGGAACCAGATTAGACTCATTGTTCTTCCAAAAAGACTATTAAAGATTAACAAAAATTTCAGATACACACTTACCGCTAACTGCCAAGGGAGCAACTACTGAATGAGGAATACTGCGAACCTTTTCATTTTCCATTTGCAGGTACACAATAGAGTCCTAATCAAACAAATTTCTGAGAAGTAAGATTTTGACAAAACAAAATTTGATAATGTAGAGCAACAAGTAAATCAACTTTGGGGTTCATCCTTTCAGAAGTAGATACAAGTTAAATGAGGATGCACAAAAGAGCAAGGAAAGGGCATGAAGATATATGAAACGCTGATTATGTACTTAATGCAGCAAAAACAATGCCAAAAAGGACAGTTTCAACTTGAAAGAACCCCGTGAAGAGAAAGGGCTCCGGGATAAAAAAACTGTAAGGATTCTGATAGGTCCACCTGCAATCTAACTCAACACACAGCCAAACCACATCAATAACAATGCATGGACAAGCAATCTGGATAAACTCCAATATGTATATTAATCAGATATTAGCAATATGATAATCAGATGACAATGGAACAAAGAGAACTGTAACCAGTAAATCCTAGCATTTCGAGGAGCCAGGAGCCTCCATTGTTCAGCCTCTAAAATTATATTCAAACCTACTACTAAGACTCATAATATTTATATACTAAACCTTTCCGTAATTGCCCTTACTCACACAATTCTTACTCTCACAGACTCACACCCACATTACACCTGTGATTACACCTGTGACTTGTGGACCCTATACCGTAACAAACCTCCTCACTGTCTATTACGCCCTTTAAGGGTGTACACCTTATGCACAGCAGGTCCATCAGATTCAAACAGATGGCAATTACAGGATTTGCACGGCTATTGAAATATAAACAAAATTCAGGTGCCAAAACATAAAAAACTATTGGAGCCAACAACATTTTGTTCAATTCAAGTAGACACAATATTTACCTTTAGGTGATGTAACTCCCAATGGTTTTGACAAGTTGATCTTGAAATAGATACAAATGGAAGGTCACTAGCTTGCACAATTATCATACAACCTTCTCCAGAGTTTTCAGAAGAGGTACTTGTTTCATTTAATAACAAAACAAGTTGACTTTCCTGTATCAAACATAACCGGTAGTGTCAGATTCCATCAAATTAAAACTTAAAGACTGAACACTGCCACGTGATATAGCTAGGTCCTACCTTATATAATGACAGGTCCACACAGTTATAACCTGCAGGAACAGATAACAACACAACTTCCAATGAAGTGCAACCCCTTTCTACATTGCTTACATCATGCATAAATCCCCTTGCTATGCCAATACAATTTGCAATATCTGAGAAAGGTTCATCGGGCACTCGGAAAGATATGTAATCAATAAAATCATGATAAGAAGTCTGGTCAGATTGGGAGACATCCTACATCCAAAGAAAATCATTAGTATGAAAGGGATATTTAGTAAGAAAATGAAAAACAGGTTGCAATCGTTATCATCGATGATGAGATTAAGCATGTAAAGCATAAAACTTCCAATCAATCATACTTGGCAACAAAACGTACAAATCATCTGGTGACCATGAAAGATAGGACTTAACACTATAGTTAGGAAAAAGATAACAGAACTTCCTAATCATTTAGAAGTACCTCGTAGTATGATATTGACATAGGCACTGCTATAGACATAGGTGTTGGAGAAGATGGAAGAGGAAATAGTGGCAGCAAATCCTCACAAAGAATCTTCTTTGAAATCGTCGTAAAGGGCATCAGGAAAGCTTCCTTGAAACTGAAATTGTAGGCATTAATTAGAAATGTATAATAAGAACTAATGTATGCTAAACAAATTCAGTTGTAGGCATTAATTAGAAATGTATAATAAGAACTAATGTATGCTAAACAAATTCAGTTGCACATTAAAACGTTAAAAATGACTCCATTACATATACGAATTCATCATGTTTGTAAGCTCAAATAAACCATTACGTGTTCACCATGATATCTCTATTGGAATAATACCACTCTAAAATAGATGAGAACAAAAGAGAGAAAGTTATGCCTGGACTCCATCTGTTGAAACTCTTTGAGCAATGTTCTTTGCAGATAGTTGCAATCTGAAAATCCTCCAAACTGAACTAACTCTCTAACTCTTTGCATTGTTTCCCTACGGATTTTGAAACACTAGATTATTCAAAGAATAAACAGATATTTGAAAAACACTAAGATCTGCATATACATATGTGTGTGTGTGTGTGTGTGTGTCAATAGAACTTAATATTTGCATTCATATGCACATTGTCTAAAACGTGCATAAAAACACCAATACACACATAAAATGAAATAAACGGGATTTTTTCAATTGTAAATGTGTACTATTTTCAGCCCAAAAATAAAACAGCCAATTTTTTACCTTGTTATGTATCCATTAGACATGTCAAAGAAAATTTGTTTGCCTGACACCAAGCGTCAATAAGAACAACAGCAAATTTTCTCTAAAAATTAAGTCCTTGATGAAAAAGCTATTCTTTTATAACCTGATTAGGAAGGGCTAGTTTAAAATCTAGATATGATTTCTATACAATAACAAGTCCCAATGGAAAATTAGAAGCAGCTGCATGATAGTTTGCACAGCAAACTGATTTTAGGCTACAGTAACAAAGTACTGGAGACATTGAAAACCAATAAGGATGCGAGGTTCTAGCCAAGTTTTATTTCAGCTTATAGATTGCCTCTACATTAAACAAAGGACTAATCCACGAGACCCTATACATGGTCATCTAATACATTGGGACAGACAGGACCACCAGGGACAAAATGTTGAATGGCAAAGTAGGATGCCAATAACAAATGAAAATACTCACAGATCAACTTCTACATCATGATCAACTTCAGAGGGCTCCAGCAACTGCCTAACAGGATCCTGATCATATAAAAACTTCAAGAATACAACAACGAGCTCGCTGCCAAAAGAAAGAGTAAACATAGAATAAATGCCAACTACCAGTTGGAAAATAAAGAACATCTGAAAGACAAACCTATTGTATCTTGGAAGTTGATCGCTTGGTTCTTGCATAAATAGCTTTATGCATTTTAAAAGCCAGTTGAAGAAATTCGAAAACTGAAAGAAAAAACAAATTTTAGAATTTCAACACAAATAATACAAATACAATGGGTAGATCCACTATTTCAAAACAATCTGTTGTTTTCAATTATCCATCCATCAAATGCATCTCAGTGACTAGGATTAAAATCAATATTGAGTTGTCATCTATCCCAAAAGTTTAAACTAATAGGAAAATTCCCAACAATACAAGTTAAATTCTAATAAAACCATTACATGCATGACCAAATTAGTGACAATGGAAAAGTCATGTAATATCCAAACAAGCCCAACCTGCTATATCTTATACTTCTGTTTTTTGACACGAAGCTTTTTATTATAAGTAAATTAATTGAATTACAACATGCAAAAAAAGGGGCTTGAATACCATCTTTAGTAGAAAGTAATCTCCCAAATTCAAACTGAAAATAAAAAATAAAAATTAACAATGGTATTTAAACTTCAAAAATTACATTATTTATTTGAGAAGAAGTTGACCATGGATTTTTTTTCATAAAACTAATAAACCTTGTACTGAATTAGTCCAATATAAGGAGATACACCCCTGAACCAGGTGTCCACATATCAAAAAACCAAGAGAGAGGAAACAAATTTGCAGTGAGTAATCATCCTCCCCTGCACTAAGTATACCCTAAACTATACAAGATTAACCCAAAACTCCTTCCCAATTAAGATGAATAAAGAAACAAGTATAATCTTGCACTCTATAGCAACTGAAGCCTAAAGTAAAGAAAGAATTTTTAAGTTTTACAAGATTTTGGAAAGAATGACCACATGAACATCTCTAAACTTACATTTATGAGCCACAAGACATAATGTATATGCGTTATACATCATCATCAATGTACTAATTAAAAAATGTCTAAACTGACAAATTAGGCATATAGGATGGCAACACTTGATATGGTAGACCTTTAAAAGAAGAATGATGAATGCTAAAAATTGTTCATTCACTAGTTTAGTCAAAATTCTGTCACATAGAAACATGACATGTGCAAATGCAAGCATACATACAAAAAGCTAATACAAATAAGAATTCAATCCTCAATTCAGAATACCTGCTGCACCACAGATGAAAGCACCCTCATAAACCGCTCAACTTGTACTAGAAACATACCAGACTTCTCAGATGCATGGTTAATTAGCGTCTCATCCAACCCAATACCCTGATACCGTACACGCCATCTTGAAAGGCCTCTTAGTTCTCCCATCCTGAATCCAATAATTTCTGCAGCAGGCTGGGAAATGGACATTTATCTTTTAGTTTCCACTCAAGCCCTTGATATAAGGAACACAAAACAAACTACATCAGGCACACAGAAACTGCAACAGCTTGCAACGAAAATGCAATAAAAAAGACCAATTTTGATTAAAAATAATGAGTATAACTCCAACATATTCCTTGCATGACCATGTGTGTGTGTGTGTGTGTGTGTGTGTGTGTTTAGATGATTGTGTGTATGGGTCTATATAATTAAACATGTTTACTGGCAACCCCAGTCATAGAAGACTGAGATACAGTCACCCTCAGCTCTCAGTTACAAACACAAATTGAAAATCCATTACAATCTACTCCTTGAAATAAGATGTTTTGCACATATTTTACAATCCACTCAATTAAATAAGATGATTCGCACTTAGTACTAAGTTTATTAATGGTTCCCAAATGGGAATCACATTAGCAGAAGACAGAAAATAGTGCACCTGAAGATGATCAAGGACAATAAGCTGAAGTTCTTTCCCAGCACCACAAACAGCCTTTGACACACGCTTGACAGCCTGTTAGCCAATAAATTCAATAATGTATAATCACAATAGGCTTTCATTGGAAGAAAAAAAAAAAAAAATCCTCAAGATTCCAAGCATACCGCTTCACCAAGAGAGTTAACTAGAAACTGGTGAATTGCTGGACTAGTACGAGCACCACCTAAAAGGCTTAAAAACTCCTCCTGGGGAGAAGAGTCCAGACCTATATGTAAAAGGTAGAATTGAATGAAAGGAAAGACCCAAACTTAAAATCAAATATTTAAAAAGAAAAAGAACGAGGGAAATATCATAACTATAATGTGTTTGCAATCAGAAGTTACCATTGTCAACAATCAAAGTAGGGAGAGAATCAAACTTCTCGTGAAAATTGTGCATGGCATCTGACCACTGCTTACACATAATTGTTAGTGAAGCCCTGATAACCTCCATTAAATCCTCAATGTTAGAAGCTTGCTGGGCCATCTGATGGAGCTCATTTTTCCTTCAAATACGAGAAAAATGCATTAGTTAACATGTCTATATCAAGTTAAAGTAATTTTAAAACACCATAAAGTCTTTCAGTCTAGTCTTTCATCTAAAGCAGCAATTTCTAAGTGAGAAAGAAGATGCAGCAGAGAACTTTAATGAGGAGAAACTCAAAACAAATATAATTTTAACACTACAATTTAATACTTAGAAGTAGTCAAACAACATAATTCATAGATATAATCCTAGTTTCTCCAGCAAAGTTACCTCTTTGAGAATATGGAAGAATTCAGAACTAAGCTATGTAAGCCATGCATATCATGTCCACCTATTTGTTTCTCACCCAATTTATCCTCATCTTGATTAAGTTGTCCTGAGCACATGACTATCAAGCGACAAAGGTCTTTTGACAAAGCAACCTAATGACAGCAATAATTAAACAACATCAGCTAGCACCATTACAGTCTGCTATTGACCTGTGGCAACTGAAATATGTAAAATGGTGTTTTTCTTGGAATAAACACAAAAACAGAAAAATAATTCTCTCAATATAAACTTTTCATTAGTCCACAGCTGAACCTTTGAAACAAGAAGACCATGGCAAACTCTTGGACCAAAGTACTCTTGTTACAGATTCTAGTACTGTGGTGTTAGTTAGTACCAGCTTTTCTTCTCATCGCCAAACCTGACCAAAGTCATTTATAAGAAATGCCTTAAATTATCTAAAAACAATTTGCTTTAGTATTAAATGAATTTACTCAAATTATGCAATATAGATAACTAAAGATTCCAATTTTCAGCAACACCAACCTATAACATACATTCTATACTTCCTCAAAGGCTATCCACATCAGTGATAAGCATACCTTGAAAATGGAAGCATTCATAAGTTGGTATGTAGCTTGTTTATCCACAAGGGGAGTAGGAACATAAAACTCATGTATATTCTGGCACATCGTAAAACAGAAAACAAGAGAAGAAGAAAAAAAACTTGGTTAAAAGGAAAACAAAAAAAAGGGATCTAATAATATCAGCATGTATAGATCACATTTTCATTGGGATATAACTTACTATTTTCCCTATTGGAAATATCCCGAAGATATTAAAGCATATGCTTCCATCTTTGTCTCCACTACATAGAATATTAAAACGTTGATGTGAAGAATTTGATAGCTCAAAAAATGAATCTTCATTATCATCCATGAAGCCAGTTCCAGACACCAGTCCAGGCATTCGAGGAATTCTTGGAGCAGGAGGGAAGAAACGAGAAGTACGGTCATCATATGTTGAGATGTCAGCAGAATTATTCTGAGAACCCAATTCAAGAAGGAAAAGGAAACAAGAATAAGCATACAACTCTTAAGGGGACATACTGGCTAAAATAAAAAGATAAGATTAACTAAAACCTTAGTGAGTTGTCCATCCTCCTCCCAGTTAAGACATACAACAGCAACGGTATGGGATTTTAAGCTTCTCAGCAATTTTCCATTCTGCTTAACATAACATACACGAGATTTAAGAAGTAGAAAGAATGTAAAATGATAAATCAACTATTGCATAAGAAATCAGAATGAAATAATAAGACACAGCAAGATAATGATTACATAATATATGAAAAATAATACTCCCCTAGTTGAGAGCTAACTTTAATGCAGAAGACCAAAGCATCATAGCATAAAATGGCAAACTCCCAATTCTTCTATTAGATTTTAACAATAAAACAAGATGAATCATGTCCATTGTAAAGCATCTGGTTGCGGGGAAGTAAGTACGTATAATGCCATCTTAGTAAGTCAAGAAACAATGAATGGCTAACAAGAAATGTCTTAATTTTTATTTTTTATTTTTTCATTTCAAGCAAAAGAATCAAGAGATTGTTACCTATTCAAGATATGAAAACCTTAATAAAGTAGGAGCATCACGTGTCAATCAATGCCTTAACCAAACATACATTATTTGAGTCAAGTGAATCGGTTTACTTAGTCATATAATCATATTTAGCTAGAGAATATGGTACTCACTTCAACATCATGCAAGGAAACGGTTCCGTCTTCTAGCCCAACGGCTATTGCTTTGCCATCAGGACGCCAACACAGGGACGTAATGGACTTTCCTAAAATAAAAATGACAGATGTTAACTTTTGAAAATTCAGATAATTGCGCTTAATAAACACAAAAATAAAATAAGCTATACGGACGAGAAAAAATAGTAACAATAATACTAATAATTCACCTGGCGAAATGGTCCACAACCTTTGCCAATTGAATCGGTGCAGCAAAATCTTCGATTCTTCCGTAACCATGGCTAATAAATCCTTCTCCGGATTCCATTCCGCCATTTTGATCTATCAATTGAGAAAACTAAATAAATAAGAAAACGCATAAAGAAGTTAATTGAAAATGTATACAAATAAAAATAAAAAATAAAAACCTGAGAGGCGACTGGTTTGTCGAATTGTAGCTGAAACGGCAGCACACGCTGGGCCTCATCGGTTTCCATTACCGAAATTCAACAAATAAACACAAAAATCTTTGGGAACGCAGTAAAAACCCTAGAAACTGGAACGGCGGTGCAATGCCGAGCAAGAGGACCACAATGAAAACATCTAATATGAAGGTTACCAGTAGTGATTGGCGATTGAAAATGAGGGCAAATGGCGGGCTTTTTGAGGGTTTAATAGCGGAGTTTATAGTTTTACACCACGGTTTAAAAAAGGAGTTGAGACTAACCGTGCCGTTTCAAGGGTTCGAACCCGTGGCTAAGACTGGGCTTACAAAATACGGGCGAATAACATTTTTACCCTTTTCTATGCTTTTGTTTTCCCCTCAATTTTAGAAATTGATGAAGTTACCCTCGTGTTTAGAGCTGGGCAAGGCCCAGTCCCAGTCGGGACTGGGCCCAATGGGACTGGTCCCTATTTAGTTGGGACCAGTACTAGGCCCATGAGAAATATCAGGGCCTAGACTCGTCTTAAGCCCATAGGATCGATCCCGGTCTTATAGGCCCAGAAACTTATGTTGACCCCTTATTTTTTTATATATTTAGGGGCCAAATCAAATATTATATAGGCGGTGATTTGTGAATTTTTTAATTAATTAGTAAATAAATAAAATGAATAGTTAATTGGTTATAAATTTATGGTGTTTTTAATTAAACATTAAAGAGATAATTTAATTTTAACATAAATATAATATTCAAACAATCACACTTCACAAATAATCAATTAAATAAATTTGTTTTTACTAAATTAATTTACATAGTCAATATTTACATCGTCCAAATATGTGTTTCTGAAGAGGTTGAGTAGTTCAGGATCTTTAGAGTGCTGTTGTAATCTTATGTCTGCATGAGTCTAATCCCGTAAATATGTTATGACTTCAACTATCTCATTGGTTAAAGAGCATTTTTTGTTTTAAAAAGTGCAGCCACTAATTGAGAATGTTGACTCAAATGCAATTGTCGAAACTGCCACAGATAAAATATCATGTGCCATTTGTGCTACAATGAGGAATCGACTTTTATTTTGGTTTCGCCATTGAAGCAGATATATCTCACGTTTCTCCTTCTTGGTCATGTAGGACATGTCCATTTGTAGGTACCGATGCAGCTCATTTGGTCCATGTCTGTACGAGCTGGAGCTACTACTTCCACCACCATCACTACTGAGTTCCATATATGTCCACATGCTTGATTCTTGTTGATAAATGTCTTCATCAGGGTCATGTTGGTTGTCTTTGCTGGGCGTTCACATTGTACCTAGTCTGATATAATAATAAAAAAAAAACTTTCCAATTTTCTGTTAAAATCTATCAAATAAGAACTATAGTCATGTTCTAAATGATGGCTTATCTCAATAACCATACATTTAAATACGTTTAATTTAAACCTAGGATCTATAATAAGACCTAATCTATGTAAGAATGAAATATCTAACCAATATTTCTGGTATTTTGTTTCCATTTGTGAAACAAGGTCGCTTAAATCTTCATTATATCTATGTTTAACAAAAGTTTTAGAAATTTGAAGTAAAATATCTGACGTGACATTAGTAGTAGGATAACAAATACCACTTAATGTATTAGTGGAATTGGAAAAAAACTTTAAGAAATGAATGAAAAACATTGCAAACCGTCCAATCATCATTGTTGACAACTTCATCCAGATAATTCTTCCGATTGACGAACTTTGTAATTTGTGTTGCGTTGACATAGCTCTTTGCAACATCAACTACGTGGAGCTCCAACGGACATGCATGTCCGTACATAACTTCTTTGGTCGAACTGGCGGCTCCTCTTGGTGACAATATTTTATGTACTCATTCCATCTTGTATTGCTACCGGCGATGAATCTGATAGCTGCGCGCACCCTTTCAATCCTCGAATGTATAGCTTCTAAATCTGCTTTAACAATCAAATTGATAATGTGGCAAGCACATTTCTGGTGAAAAAATTTGCCATCACCATGCGGATCCAATCTCTTTTCAAATAAAGAAATTGTCGTAGTGTTATTACCTGCATTATCAGGTATTAGCGCCACAACTCTCTCAGTTAATAAATAACCTTACAAAACTTCAATAATTGTTAAATAAATAGTCTCAGCACTATGTTTAATATATAATGGTTTAAAACCTATCAATTTTTGTTGTAAACGCCAACTATGATCTAGGTAATGTATCGTGACACTAAAAAAATCTATTTTTGATCTAGTAGTCCATATGTCTAAAGTAAGTGCAATAGATATATTCCTAAAATTTTCAAATTCTATTTTAAGTTGATCTTTTTTTTTTTTATTATAAAGTTTTTGTATGTCCCTTCTACTTGTACCTCTACTAACAGGGTTATATGCTGGACAAAAAACATCTTTAATCATTTCAACAAAATAAAGATTTTCAGATAAAGAAATAGGAGAGTCCGTAGCAACTATGTATCTTGCTATTGCCTCTCGTACTTTGAGTGCATTGTATTGCCAAGTTGAGAGAGCTGATGATTGTGGATTAAAATAAAGTTGAGTTTGAATTTGTTTATCGGGTCCGATTGAAGTTGAACCAGATGGTCCGGACTACATATATTGGGGTTGCTTCTTCCCCAAGTGTCGCTGCATCGTCGAAGTCCTGTGCTCAGCACCGATAATGGTTGGACAAAAATTACATACCCCGCATGTTTCTTCCCCCTCCCCATTTAGCTTTGCCCGTTTTGATTTGGTGAAGTATTGTCATACCCGGACATGACCCTCTTTGACGGTCTTGTCGTGGTGTCGCAGCTCGCTTGTGTTTGGCTAGACGAAGTTGCGGATGTCTCTAGTTGTCGAATTGTTGTCTGTGGTTGTGGAATTGATGTCTCTGGAAAGGGTTAAAATGGATCGAACCCTTCCATTTCTTCGATGGATGGAACATAATACTCATTTGGGGATGATCCTCCGAATGCATAATTTCGGGAATCCATTATGAATTTATGATAAAATAATAAATAACAAAAATTGGAGAAATTGAAGAAATTGAATAAAATAAATAATAATATGAATAATAGATGAATAAATATAAACATAAATTGAAGAGAGTTTGAGAATTGGAGTAGAGAGAATGAGATATTGAGAGTTATGAGCTATGAGGAAAATGGGTGGATAGAGGGGTTATTTATATATAGGTTTGGGGGAAAGTGAAAGAAAAAAAATTCAATTCTTATATAATTTTGTTTTGGTAAAATTTTCGTTTAGCTCTTATATTTATTGTCAATTATTAAAATAGGGGGTTATTGATATTTGCTAGGGGTGTATAGGAAATTAAGGGTGGGGATTTAGGCCTAAGCCTAGGATTGATTCCATGCTCGAGCCTTGGAGGAGAGACCAGCCTAAGCACTGATCCCTACTCCTTGGGCCTAGTCCGGGTTTGAGCTTAGGCCCTATAGGACTAGTCCTCCTAAGGATCGTCCTAGGTCCGATTTTTTGGGCAGTCCCATTGGGCCCAGGCCCAAATTCCCACCTCTGCTTGTTTTCTTCTTCAAATTCCAACTTTAAAATTAAGGGAATAACGAACCCTGAAGTTTAATAAAATAACAAAGTTCCCTTAAAGTTTTTGAAATAACAAAAAAGTACCCTATCGTTTGTAACAATTGACATAAACCTAGGTTGCATTTAGTTAGGGCCCTTGAAAGATTACTCCGATAATCTATATTTTAATCCAATCATTACCTTATTTGGTCCAGCAGGTAATAAAAGATTCTAGTAATCTTTTATTAATAGGAGATGTGATATAGGGTGCGTTTGGATTGGGGGCATATAAGATAACAAGGGTAATCTTTGTTTATTTTACAAGATTCCGGTGTTTGGTTTACAAGTAATAAAATATTACAGGAATCTTTTATTGCAAAATTGGGGGGGGGGGGGGGGGGGGGGAAGGAATCTGATACCCTCCCCCACCCGTAGGATTAAAACATTACCAAGTAATCTTGATTTTTATACCTATTTTGCCCTTAATTAAATACCATTTCAGACACAATTGCCCTCAAATGTCTACCAAATAACCATTAACCCAACCCCCCTACATTTGAGAAATTAGCTAAAACATTGTAAAACCCCTCCCTAGCCGGGTATTTCCTAAGTATCCCTTGGCCATTGAGAACCTAGAAAACGCACGCCTAGGAAAGAAGTTTATTTTAAAATCCTATTTAAAGAATAAACTTGTAGTTTAAAACATATATATAGATATATGTGTTTAATTAATTTTTTTAATTTATTTATTTACATTTTAATAAGTTCATTGTATAATCAAAAAATATAATTTCCTTTTTGTTTTTTTCTTCTTTTCTTTTTGAGTAAATTATCAAATCCATAGTAATACTTACTAGAACATACACACTTTATAAAATTTACTAGCAATTTGATTCCTTATTAATATAACATATTTACTCCAATATAGAACATGGACATAATTACTACATTATAAGATATGAACATAATACTACAGTAAATATTAGCAAAACCATTCAATAGACATCATTAAAGCATCCCCTCATGCTCATAGCGTCCCTTGGAATCCTCTCCAGCTTCATGGCTTAATCCGTACCTGCAAAACATTTAAAACATTTCGTGGGGTGAGCGCTAATCGCTCAGTAAGGAATATGGCCATTTATAAATATTAAGGTTCATTATACAAGTAAATTACTTAGGACTTTACTACCTACAAAACATGACCTTCATTCTTTGACATAACAAGTTCATAAAAACTATCATACATTTTGGACTTTCTCATGAACATAAGTCATAACATAACATACATAATATAACATAGAACATATATGACTTATGAAATATTCATGTACACGGCATGCTTATTTCTTTTGTCTTTATACTTGATGGTTTCATAGTCTTGTTATCCGATCGGATTCATTTAAACCATTACCTTGTTCTTGGTCGTCACCTCAAAGGACTCATGGTTTCCATAAGAATTCCATTCCTCTGATCTGGTTTATACCTCAAGAGACTCATGGAATTCATTCTTTAACATTTCATAAATTTTCATAAGACAACTAAATAAGCTATATGCATTACCATTATGAAGTAAACATATGGACTAACTATTCCATGCTCAATATACTATATTCTCCTACTAAACTTCTTAACTTAATTCATTCAATTTCTCATACAATACAAAAATTTCAGTAGTAAGATTATTCAGGGGTTTTTTAGAATTAGAAACAAATGGGAATTTCCATTAAGAAGGTGGATGCCATACAGTTCGTTACTTTCAAGCAATTTTCCATTATCTTCTAATTCGAATTTTTGGCTAAAACATAAAAGTTTTGGTCTGTTTCTCAACTTTTAACACTTCAAGAATCAACTCAATCGGACTTCTATAACTTCAGTTATGACTGATTCAGTGAAGCATGTACAGTATAAGTCTCAAAAAGCCAAATCCGAATTATTCTTTTAACCATGTCACCTCATTTGCACATTCATATCATTTGCCATATCATTCTTAGTATAAAGGCCATAAAAACCTCCCTTTTTACAGAACCAAAAAGTGCCAAAACATCGTCCAACTACAAATCTCTTAATTGGCATAATCATCCTCCACATGCACACATACACAATCAACACACCCATTTAAACAACCATAACCAAAACATAGCATCACACTCATATTAACATAAATAAATGTAAGTTTCATAAACCCTAGGTGTTATCAACTATAGTCAGGGAGATTTTTCCTTACCTTAGTATTCAAAGCACAAAGGTACTCCTCCTTTGCTCCAAAGTTTCACCTTTACTAACCACAAACCACTTATGAATTTCTTTTAACCAAAAATTCAGAAAAACTAGGGTTTTGAAATCACCTTTAACCCTGAAATTGAAGTTCTTTAAGGGTGGATGGTGATCTCCTTTGAAAATCAACTTGAAATCCTAAGAAAATTTGAGAATAAAAGCTTGGATTAGTGGCTTTATGGTGGATTTGAGAGATGAAGAAGAAGATGATATTTGGGGTCTCCAAGGCCGACTATCTCTTTTTAAACCTTGTAAATATTCATTCCATTGAACTCTAATGTGATTGGTCAATAAAAGTTAGATATAAAGGTCATTTGGCATAAATTTTTCATATAAGGGCGTTTTGGTCATTTCCACCACAACATAAAGATAAGTACTCATTTAATGCCATTTGACTTCTTGAAACACTTATCCATTAAGCAATCCCATTAGGTGAATGACTAATTTACCCTTGGTGCACTTTTATGGACACTTAATCATATGGTTTGTATGAAAAGACCATTATACCCTTGGTTAACGTTTATGCCATTTAACCTTATCAATCAACTTATAACCATTCTACCCTCATTTCTTTCAATGACATCATCCTTTACATTATAACGGCCACATCTCGAAATACATGTAAATTGACCATTTTACCCTTCCATTCAAAAAAAGAAAATTACTTGAAAAGGTAAATTTCATACCTAGGGCATCGGAATAATAACGTGGGGTTTACAACATCTTACACAAAAAGTTTTTAAAGTTAACAAAATATACCCAGCCACCAAGACACCACCGGCGTTGACATCAATCGCCGTAATAGTGCACGATCGACGGGATCTGGCCGATCGTACACCGGTGAGACATTTTTTAATTGGCTGTCAAACGGCCATGGATCTGGAAATGGCTTTGCTAGCACACAGTCGGTCATATACGTCCAGTCATGCGCCATTTCGTGGACTGTTGGCTACGGTCGGTGGTGGTGGCTAGCAACCAGCAGTGGCTTGCGGGGGGTGGGAGTGATTTTGTTACAAATTAAAGTTTTATATGGCTGGTGTGTTTTACCAAAATTTCAAATGTAAGTGGTTAAAAGAAATTATTCAAAAAAAAAAAAAAATTTATATTAATATTTAAAAAGGAGGGCAATTTAGTAATCTATATACATATCCACCATTTATCCTTCCAACCAAACATATTATTCACTAATTATTCGAACCAACCAAACACATTTTCTAAATATTCCAATAATCTTCAAAGTGATCTATCTTTCCGTTAATATAACATCTCCTATAATAAAACATTTATAATCTAAACACCCGATAGGGGGTATGTGATTACTAACAGAGGGTGATATTTAAGATGACCGTTACTATTGTTTTAAATTTTTCCTTACTTAATAAAATTTCCGAACACAAATGTCCTCCAATCGATGTCAAATTACCAAATGAATATCATTCAATAGTTTTGTTATTTTCTTACAAAATTTCATTTTACTTGTACTTAAAATTTAAGGGAAAGAAATAGGATATATCAATTAGGGATGACAACATGTCTATAGATTTGGTAACATTTTGTGGAATTTTTTAGTTATGTTTTGATATCTATTAGTAGCACTTTGATCCCTGAGATTTGCTAATGGCAAGACTTAAACATTACAAATCAAAACATGATTAAAAAATTTTTGTCAAAAGACTCAAAACTAAATACTTAAAAACTAAATCTCATGGATAAAATTGTTATTTTTTCAAAAAAAGAAAAAAAAATGATATAAATTAGTGCTTGCCCATGTCATGCTGAATAGGCTAAATTAAAGAGTTGGCACAAAGTTAGTTGACCATCATGTTTGACAAATTATAAAACTGTTTTGTTCACATCATGTTAAGAAATGTAAAATGTTAATTTGAATTGTGTTTAGTTAGTTTTAAGGCAATAAACTTTGTCAAAATTGATGTGATATGAACAACTCAGTTTGTAAACTTCATTAAACTGGATCAAGAGGGATTAGGCAAGGAGATCCTATTTCGCCTTACCTTTTTGTCATTGCTATGGAAGTCCTTTCCAGGCTCTTGAATAGGGTCTCCACATCCTAAACTTTCAAGCACCATTGGTGTTGTAAGTCTTAAATCAAATGCATCTATGTTTTGTAGATGATCTATGTTTTTTTTGCCATTCAGATAAAGTGTCCTTGAGTTGTTGAAATAGCATTGGATAAGTTCAAATTATGGTTCGGTCTCAAAGCCAATCCTAGCAAGAGCAATGTTTTCTTTTTTGGGGTTGAAGATGAAGAAAACACGTATTGTTATCTATCTTTGGGTTTGAGGAATAGTCCTTTCCGATGAAGTATTTGGGACTGCCTTTTATTGCAAAGAAAATTAGCCATGTTGATTGCAAGCCATTGATGGATAAGATTTTGGCCCGAATTAAATCTTGGAAAAGCAAGTTCCTTTCCTATACTAGTAAGGTCACTCATATCAAATCCATCATGTTAAGTATCCAAGTTTATTGGTCCTCTTTTTTCTCCTTCCTTCCAAGGTCCATGATGATATTGATGGTAAGCTTAGAGTCTTTTTTTGGTTGGGGTCTGATTTGAAAACAACTAAGGCCAAGGTTGCTTGGGAGGAGGTTTGTTTACCAAAGGATGAAGGTGGTCTTGGTATTTCAAGCTCTAAGGAATGGAATAAGGCAGCTATGCTAAGACATATTTGGAACATCTCTCTTCCCCATAATAACTCTTGTTAGGTGGATTGGGTTAAAGAATGTCTTATTGGCTGTAAAAACTTTTGGGACATGCAACCCCTAAAGGGTGCCTCTTGGATTTGGGGGAGTTTACTCAAGTTGAGAAGAGAAGCTAGGGATTGGGTTTTTCATGTTTCGGTAATGGATAGCACACCTCCCTTTTGCATGATGATTGGCACCCTATCGGCCCTTTTAAGAGTATATTTGACTCCCACATCATATACGACTCTGGTACTCACTACAATGCAAAAGTGAGTGAAATTTGTGATGAAAAGAACTAGAATTGGCCCTCAAAAAACACTTATGATCTTATTGATGTCAAAATCCATGTGAGGTTCCTCCCATTGGGCAATGAAGACAAAGTCATATGGAAACCATGTTCCTCAGGATGCTTCTCCATCAAATCGGCTTGAAGTGTTGTTCGAACCCATGATCACCGAGTGACTTGGGATCATTTAGTATGGTTACCCAAAGCTATCCCAAGGCATCCCCTTATTGCTTGGATGGCTTGCAAGAACAGCCTCACTACCAAAGACAAACTCATTAGGTATGGCTCTATCTCTAATGGTTTTTGTTGTTTTTGCAATGGGCTTATGGAAACCATAGACCATCTTTTCTTTGGTTGTGTGTTCTCTAGAAACATTTGGGGCCACCTTCTTAACTTGTGTTCGCTTGGTTATTGTTTGAGACCATGGGAGGGCTACATTACACACCTTTTATCCAAATGGAGGCCTAACAATTAAAATATACGTTGGGGAAACTTATGTTAGTGTATGCCCTAGGAACCAATCGTGTTGTCAGTTTCAAGACATTATATCTTGTAAAGACTCTTTTCAGAAAGGAAGAAAGAGTTATGATTTCACATGTTGTTTACTACTTCATTTATACTATTTATAATGCATGTGAAATGTCCGGATGATATGGATCGTTAGAAGATCAAATCATCAAAGCATTACCTACGTAAGTAATGCTAATTAGGCAATAACATTGCATAGTAGGCATGCTGAATGCCTTCATTGAATATCATGTGATGGTATTAGTGTGGGTAATTATAAGAGTTATGTCACTAGGGCATTAGCATGGACAAACAGTTAGAGGACTGTTTATCAAATATGACCGATTACGATAAATCACATGGACATTTAGAATGTGGTTAATGATACATCGTAAGGTCGTACTAGTGTACCATTAACCCTTTGACCTAAGACATCGTGGTTGGATTCGACATGGGATGCATATGGTTCATATAGTGTATAAACACGAGACTAGTCATGTTTTGTGTAAGAAGTCAGTTTGGTAATATGTTATTCATGTGCGAGGACCAATGATGGTCAAGATGGGATCTGTTGACTCGAAATGGTTTTGTCCCGAGTTCCTAGACGAATGTCAATAAACATTGGAAAAAGGAAATCTCTGGCTAGAGTACAAAACAGTCGTATGAAAAGGAGTTTCATGATGACACGTTCCATTGTATTGATTGACAATTTGGATAAAGATTAAGTTAAGGGTTTTGACATACCATGAACCTATACTTAATCGAGATTAGATGACGGAGAGATTTTACTACATAAAATGTACGATTGGGAAAAAAAAGGTTCATTGGAGTTTAACTTCATTGTGACTTAGGGGTTATGGAGCATTGCTAGATGCCTACCATGATTGGTGGGAGTTTTGATCATAAAGAGTTATGATGAAACATATCAGATTGCGATATTGGGCCCACGGCTAGGTTACCGTGAACCTAAGTGGTCACACCTAAAAACCAAGTATGAGAAGAGAGAGTAATACATATCGTTAAAGGTTAATGATATTCAGATGTAAACATGTGTATCCAAATTTATGTATTGGTGCGAAATGATTACTCATTGGAAGTTAGCACTTACCAAGGGTAATAAGGTAATTTGGTCATTATTAGATTAGATTCAATTATGGACTAAAATATATTATTGAATTGGATTCAATAACGGGTCAAATATTAAATGGGATTATTTTATATGCCTTGATTATAAATTTGTTTAAATCAAGGATTTAATAGTAAGGAGTTAATATTAAATTGAAATTGTTTCAAAGACATAGGATCAATAACGATTTAATATTAAGAGTTAATATTAAATTGAAATTAGTTCAAAGACTTGAAAACAATATTGAATTTGTATTAAGTGTTAAAATAGGATTCATATTAATTCAAAGACTTGAGAATAATTTCAAATTTATTGCAAAATGGTCCTTGTATATAAATAAGTGATATTCCCAAATTTAATCTAATTTTCATTTTGATTAAAAATCTCTATCTTGAGCTCTCATGGCCGACTCTCTTTTTTTCATCTTGGCATGGACTTTACTTTGAGGATTTTCATCAAATTTGTTGAAGATCTTGAACTCCTTTTCAAGTTACAAAAGTTGTAAAGCATAAAAGGTAACAATTTCACCCTTTTAGTTTCAATAACATGTCATATAACCTTATACCATGTTTTAAACCAATTTTACCCTAATTCTTACAACTTAGTCTTGGGGCCTCCATTTATTGGATTTGGGGAGAATTAAAGGAATAGTTGAGTTTTTGGAGGTGTTTGTAAGGATGCCATGGCTATTACAAACTTAATAAAAAATGTTTTTAGGGAGAGAGCTATGAACTTGTGGAAATTGAAGACTTCAATGGCTAATAGGAGACTTGCCTCTTTGTGGGGACTACCTAATGTCATCTTTATTGATGGGAGTTGATGTCCTCTTTTTGCTTCTTAGGAGTTTGAGTGTGATGGGTTACCCGTGGTGTAAGGTGACCTCCTCTTTTGACATCTTGGAGATTAGTGGTGGTACAGCTCTTGGAACCTTTTGGATAATGTTTTAATTCTTTGCTTTTGTGTTATTTTTGGACTTAGTCTTGTAAATGCCCATGTTTATGGACTTATTTTTGCAAATGCTTATGCATATGGTTGGCACTTTTGGATTCTTTTGAACTTAACTCAGGGCATGTCCCATGGTAGGGCGCTTTCTTTGTAGTTCATCTCCGCTTGGTTCCATTTCTTTCAAAAAGGAATGGAAAAAGAGAAGACTATGGGTAGTCTTAGATAGAATCATTATTTTGATTCTAACCCAAGGCCTGTCCTAAGGTAGGATGATCTTTTTGTAGAGTTGTAATCGAGCCGAGTCGAGTTGAGTATCTAGCTACTCAAAGCTCGGCTTGGCAGCTACAGTACCAAGCTCGAGCCCGGTCAAGCCTAGTGAAGAGGAATCGAACTCGAATTCGACATACTGTTAGGGGTTCGAACTCAAGCTCAAGCTTGTGTAATCGAGCTTGAGCCAACTCGAATTCGATATAGGCTTGATTTCTCTTGAATTGTTATAATGGAAAATTTTGTACACGTCACAATTGGATGATCTCATTAGTTTTTGACTTGGAAAGGTTAACAAATTTTCTTTCATAACAAGTTCAGAACTTGAAAAATGGTTCTGATAAAACTCAAGAAAAAGAGAATCACATATGTGACAAGAATTAAAGAAAGCTGCAACCGAGCTCATTTGACAAGTCGAGAAACTGTTTCAATGCTTGGATGATGCAACAAAATGCCTAGCCACAAGGTATTAAAATCTCAAGAGTAAACCTAGTTTATAAATATGGGTATAGCAAAAAAAGGGTACATGAATTTTACGGGTATGATACAACAAATGGTGAAAAATATGTTTGTAAAAATTCGGCCATAAAATTCGGATACCGACAAAATACAGTACGAGTATATAAAGGTTTAATATTGCACATTATCAATAATACATTTTGAAAAATATGGCAATATCAATCTTGGTTTTAGCACTTTTCATGGACCACCTGATTAAAATCAATATAGCATTTCAAATATAAAGTATTCAATTAACCAATAACCATTAGACCTAATAATATAATATATAACTGAGATTCAAATTATAGTCTCTAGACTTAAACACAATATATAACCAAGATTCAATTATTGTCTCAAATCAAACACATAACAAAACCAAAATTCAAAGTCGAACTAGCGCTCCAAACAAATAAAATAAATAAATAATACAACCAAGATTCAAATTATAGTATATAACAAAAACTCACCCTAGTTAGTAAATACGGGTACGGCAACAAAAGGATATGGGAATTTTATGGTTATGATACAACAAATGGTGAAAAATATGTTTGTAAAAATTCTGGAATAATTTGGATACAGGAAAAGGATGGGAATAATTCGCAATTAAAATGTCTGAGGCATATAGTTCATGAATAATACGGATGTGCTGATAACATACGGAAATTCGTGAATGATATGCGAATTTACTAACTAGGAGAGTAAATAACAATTAAAGGAAAGTCAATCTAGTTGTATGCTAACATGCCTTCTCATGAATGGGATTTTTGATTTCTTGTACAACTTCAAAAATTACCAACAGTCAACGCCAAATCCCTCAATCCATACTTTCATCACTAAAGTTTTTTATATATAAAGTATAAACACTTTGTTTTTCAGCCTACCTGAGAAGGTGAGAGTGAGACGAGAGAAGCAGAATGGCGATCGAGAAGGTGAGGGAAAACGACGACGGAGAGACGATGAATGGCAAACGAGGAAGAAGAAAAGACGATCGAAAGAGAGAAACAGGGTTTTAGAGTTTGGGTTTATTCTAATTTAATTGCCAAATCGATTTTTACTCTTTTGAATACGGGTGGATTTGCAATTTTAAAAACTAATAACTTATTATAATATGTGGCCCCTATTACTTTGAAAGTTGGCAAATTAACCCTCAAACTTGATAAAGCTCACGAGCTTCATGAGTCGAGCAATTCATGTTTGAACTCGGCTCCGCTTGTTAGTTGAGCCGAGCCAGCTTGAGCTCGATTCATGTAGTGACTAGCTGAATTCTAGTTTTAAGTGAGTTGAGCTCGAGCCGCTCACGAGTAGCTCGGCTTGACTTTCCCCTACTACCATGACAACCATATGCAAATTATGCATGTTTTATTTTCATGACAAACGATCATGTATTATTTTTACGTTTCTTTGTGAATAAAGTCTATATACTATTTTCATTCATCTTTAGTCTTTACCCTACTTTTGTTTGATTTTAGTTCAAATTTAGAGATTTTACTTACACCATGAGAACATTTATTCTCCAGATTTACTTTTATTTGATTTTAGTTCCAATTTAGAGATTTTACTTACACCATGAGAACATTTATTCTCCAAATTAGCTTGGACTCAGGCAAGTTGTTTATACTTACCATCTCTAAGCTGAAGGCTTCTTATGCAATCTTCCTCTTGCAAGAGATGTCAACTGAATGTTTTATCATTTATTTTAAGATCATTAGACGTATTAAGTTATGTAATGCACATGTTATATAATAGTTGGTAAATTAATATGGATATCTGGGCAATACTAGGCCTGCAAACAAATCGAACACGAACGAACACTTTCGTTCGAAACTCGTTCGATAAGCACCAAGGGGCGTTCGAACTTGAATGAACACAAAATGGCTGTTTGAGTTCATTCGATTAGCAAAACAAAATGTTCATGATCGTTCAATTAACTCGTAAACATCTGTTCGAATAACTCGTTCGAATACCTGTTCGAATAAAAAATATACACCAACTTTCCAATTCATGCTCTAAAAAACAAATATACACCCATTTAATTCAGCATTTGAAGAAAATGTTGCTCGAGCTGAAGATAACTAAAACTGAATTTTTCTGTATTTAATGAATAAATGTACAAAAACAGAACAATCTGTTCTTTTATAGGCAAATACAAAACTCACCGTTTAGTCACTACTTTTAGACTTTACAAAATTATAGGTTATATATATATATGTAGAGAGAGAGAGAGAGAGAGAGAGAGAGAGTTATATATATCTAAGGAAATATATAACTCTATTATTATCTAAGGAAATGGTTAAAAAATACAAAAAGAGTTATAACTATCTTCATGTAGGACTTGTCCAAGTAGGAATCAAACCTCTAAGCATTGAAGGCTTGGACACTGCCATCTTTGCCTGTTTAAGAGATTGTAGATGGCTAAGATTAGAGATTCTCTATTAGGAACAATAGAATCCAGCCTATCCAATGGACCAATTTATTTCAATTGTTATCTTGATTTCACAGTCTGCTTAGATGACCAAAATATACTAGACGTTTTAACTTTAAATATTAAAACGTTTAATTATGACTTAAAACCGGGAACCATCCCTATAGCAGCCATTTATAGGATCCAATATAAAGTAATGCAATCAGCTTTTGAAACTAGAGCCATTAATCATGACAAAAAAGGCCACACAATGTTATTTCAAACTGATTTAACAAGATCAAACATAACAGTTCCTAAAACAATCAATTGGGACCAAATAACTTTACCAAAGGATTGGGGATTAGCTAACGTAGTCATTCCTTTAGAAATGAGAATTCCTAAACCTTTAACCCAACCAATCAAAATACAGAAATTGAAAACATAACTGAAAATTCTGATGTAAGTGTTCAGATTAGGTTTAGTAGGCCTCCAATAATAAGTTTTGATGACTCACACTTATCCTCATCCAGATTAAATCCCAAAGAACCTCTTGAACAAAGAAGATTTTCTTGTTCAGTAAGATACCCCCCTAGACCTAGCCAGGTTAAAACAAATATTCAAGGAATTGATAATTCCTCAACAATACCACAACGTTATTATTTAGTTCAAACACCCTCCCAACAAGATGGGGAAGAGACATCACAAAGAATGTCTCCAACCTATTCCCAAATGACATATTTGCCAGAATTAAACATTATTGAAAAAATTGATATTGATAAAACCTTCTTAAGAAATGATTTTTATTCAAAAGATAATCAAGAATTAAGAGAAACATTCTTCAAAAATTTAATAAAAAAGAAAGGGATCTAATTCAACAAAATTATTACAACTTTATGAAAACACACCAAATTCTTATACATTTCTTCCAATGGTTTGATAGTGAAAAAATAATCAATGTCCAAACAAAAACAAAATAGTGGAAAATCGCAAGAGGAAAAGATAATGAAGAGATAGAGTCAATTCATCCACCTTTAACAGAACTAACGATTCCCTATAAAGGAGTAGAAATTAAGGCTTCACCTTTTAAAGTCGAAGAAAATTTAAGTGAAATATCGGGAAATGATATAAAAAATATTTATCAAAAACATAATTATGCAAACCAATGTTTGAATACTATTAGCGAACAACTGAATAGAATTGAAGACATTGTAGCAAAACCCATCCTAAAACCTATTGACGAAAGGTCAAAACCACTAAAAATTGTTGATAACAAACCTTTATTCATTCCACATGAAATCCCTCCAAAACACACTAAAACTTTGACCAACAAAGAAGAATTTATGCAAGAAATAAATAGAAAACTCAACCAGATAAAAGAAGAATTCTCAAGTGTTATCGCACCAGACACTGATAATCCGTGGATTATGCTGTTTTTATTAGTCTTTTTAGTTGGATTTCAGATACTTCTTAGTTCATTTTGACTTGAATTGTTACTTAATTCTTTACATTTTGTGTTTCAGGCAAAAATGGACATTTTGAGCAAATAATGAGTGATTTGGAGTTTCTGGACTCATAAGTAAGCGGATCTCAGATTTTGGAAGAGTTCTGAAGAAGAATGGAGCACTAGGAGGCTTGTTTCCATAGGAGAGCATCGAAGATCAAAGATTCAAGCAAAAAGGCAAGCAGAGGGCAATTATGGAATTTTAGAATTCCACATGGAGCTTCGCCGTTCTTCGCCGCAACGAAGAAAGTTACGCATGAAGTATGCATTTACTTTGTCTCCGCGGCGAGAATTCTTCTTCGCCGCGGCGACGTCTGCGAATTTCAAAACGCATAGTTTTACTTTTCAACGTTTCTGAGGATTTTGGGTGAGGTATAAAAGAAAAAGTTAGTCTTTTTGTTAGGGGAGTTCGTTTTTGAGAGAGAGCAGCTGTTTACATTTTCTGAGATTCATTTTTTGAGCATATTGAAATTGAAAAAGGGTGAAGATTTGAGATTAAACCAGTGGATTTGTCATTTGGGGAGATTTCTTTTCTTTTCTCTTGTTTACATTATGTTGAACTTTGGTATTCTCATTTCTTTTGTTTGTATTGTTGATTTAGCCATGAACTAACCTATTTTGGGTTAGGGTTTTGATTGTAATTTGGAATTTCATGGGTTAAGTAATAGATTGTTTTTCTTTTCATATGATTTTGCTTTGATTGTGTGATTACTCTGAATTTACTGTTTTTATGTGATGAATATGATGAGATTGAGAAATGAATCATGTTAGGTTTCTTGGGTAATCACCATTGTAGTATTGGATGCTAGAGATAGATTCAAGAACCAATGAAATCAATCTAGGATTCTTGTGCTTAATGAGCTTAGATTTATTAACCTTCAATTTGTTGGGTGCGGAAGGTTAATAGGGAAGAGTAGGAAAACATAGCCTGAGAAGGTATGTTTGACACTTTAGAGAGTTCGATTTACAATCAATGCATGTGAATATGAATTTAGCTTAATTCTTTAGAAAGAACCCATAGAGTCCGAATGAAGTCAAAACCCTACCCGTTTGTTTGAATTGATTTTATCCGCGTTTTACATCTTGCGTTCATAGTTAAATTTTAGTTTAGTGATTATTGTTTTAGTCTTAGTTTAAATTGCTCCCATTAATCCAAAGAATTCGATTGCTCCAACTTGAGAATAGTAGGAAACTTAGTGCTTAGCGAACAATCCTCGTGGGAACGATACTCACTCATCACTCTATTACTTGAGCGACTAGTATACTTGCTATTTATGCATGTTGTAATAATCACGCATCAAGTTTTTGGCGCCATTGCCGGGGATTGAGTTTTAAGTTAACATTGAGTTTTTTTTATAGTTAGCTAGATTGGAGTTTTAATTTTTGTTTTCATCATTTTCTGTTTAACTTTTGCTTTTATTTTCAGTTGGTTTGAGATCTCATTTCCCTTTGCTCTTTTTGTGTAGTTTGTGCGAAGAGCGAGACATCAGCCAGTGGTTCCTATTGATCTTGAGATTGAGAGAACCACCAGACGACTTAACAGAGAGAGAAGAGAAAGAGAGGATATAGTGGTTGAATCGGAAGAAATAGCTGTTGAAATGGCAGAACCAGAAAACAGAACACTAAGGGAATTCTCAGTTCCCACGGTTAATGGCAGTGGTTCGAGCATTACGAGACCAAGCCAACACATTTGAAATAAAGTCGGCAATCATCCAGATGATCTAATAGTTGGTAAGGTTTAATGGTGATTTGAAGGAAGATCCGAATCAGCATATTGCAAACTTCTTGGAAATTTGTGACACCTTCAAGTCGAACGGAGTGTCATATGACGCCATTAGGTTGAGGTTATTCCCATTCTTATTGGGGGATAAAGCAAATGGGTGGTTAATGGCACTACCATCAGGAACTATCACAACATGGAATGATCTAGCACAGAAGTTCCTGACCAAGTTCTTCCCTCCAGCAAAATCAGCAAAACTGAGAAATGATATCACATCATTTCTACAAGATGAATCCGAGTCATTGTATGAGGCTTAGGAGAGGTACAAGGAATTGATGAGGAAATGTCCACACCATGGGTTGCCAGTTTGGCTTCAAGTCCAAACATTCTACAATGGACTGATGGGTAACATGAAAACCATGGTGGATGCAGCATTAGGAGGAGCTTACAGAATAAGACACCAGAGGAGGCTTATGAGTTGCTTGAGGTTTTGGCAAGCAACAACTATCAAAGACCAAATGAGAGAGCAATATCAAGAAAATCTACGGGTCTTCATGAAGTTGATGCCTTCACAGCCATCTCAGCCCAACTCACGGCACTTCAGAAATAGTTGGGAAGTATGCAGGTAAATTCTACTCAAGCACCTTAACTAACTTATGATTTTTGTGCAGGTAACCATGTGAGCAGCGAGTGTCAAGTGGGGAACACATTTGCTTTGTCATCTTCATCATCGGAACAAGTGAACTACTTGGCAGGGAACCAGAGGCAACCAAACAATCCATACTCCAACACATACAATCCGGGTTAGAGGAATCATCCAAATCTGGCTTGGGGCAGTCAGAACCAGCAAAATAATCAATGGAACCAAAGAGCATTGCCAAACAACCAACCAAGGGTGAATAATCAATCGGAGATCCAAGAGTGACAAAATTGAAAGACATGTTTGGGAAGTTCATGCAAGAGACCACAAGTTTTATGAATGAGACGAGGACGAATTTCAGAAATCAAGGGGCATCCATTCGGAATCTTGAGGTACAAATGGGGCAATTGGCCGAGAAATTAAATGAGAGACCGCAAGGATCTCTACCAAGCAACACGGTGACTAACCCACGTGAGCAAGTAAATGCAATTTCGTTGAGAAGTGGGACAGTTTTAGAAGAGGTGGAAAAATCAAGGAAAGAGGAAAATCCATCAAAGAAAAATGAAGAATCTGATGAGGAAGTTGATGAAGAAATCATTGCTGAAGAGAAACCACCCAGCCCAAGGAAAGATGAACAGAAGCAGGAAGAGGGGAAAAAGGAAAGGAAAGAGAAATTGCCATTCCCCGAGATACCACCAGAGTTGGCGCATCACACACCACCTGTGCCTTTTCCTCAAAGACTCAGAAAAGAAAATCAGGATAAGCAGTTTATTAAATTTCTTGATGTTTTTAAGAAACTACATATTAACATTCCTTTTGCAGATGCATTGCAACAGATGCCGAGCTACGCGAAATTTCTTAAGGAAATCTTATCAAACAAGAGGAAGTTAAAAGAGGAGGAAACGGTGATGCTCACGGAGGAATGCAGTGCCATCTTATAAAAGAAGCTACCCCCGAAACTCAAAGATCCAGGGAGTTTTACAATTCCTTGCACTATATGAGATATCACCTGTGATTGAGTTTTATGTGACCTAGGTGCTAGCATTAACCTTATACCTTTTTCTGTTTTCAGGAAATTAGGAATTGGTGAAGTGAAGCCGACAACCATATGCTTGCAACTTGCAGATCGATTAATAAAGCATCCAAGGGGCATTGTAGAGGATGTGTTGATTAAAGTGGACAAGTTTATTTTTCCTACGGATTTCTTTGTGTTGGATATGGAAGAAGACAAAGAGATTCCTCTTATCCTGGGACAACCATTTCTAGCTATCGGAAGAGCTTTAATCGACGTTCAAGAAGGGAAGTTGATCATGAGGATGCAAGATGAAGAAATAACATTTAAATTCCTTGAATCAATGAGAGCTCCACGTAAACAAGAGTCATGTTTAAAAATCGATGTGGTGGACCAGGCAAAAATTGAAACCTTCCAACTGAAGAATCCTAAGGTGGAAATTAAGAGCTGCATTGTCAAACCGAATCAGTTCGAGAGTGAGGACCATAACGGAAAGGGTTGCACAAAATTCTGAGATAAGCCACAGTCGAGATTGTGTTTTCACAAGGAACGGATCTCTCAGCTCAAAAAGGGTGAGGGAAAGTCAAGAAAACGGAAAGTAGTCGGTGAGAAGAGTCGAACCACCAAAGTAATGACCAAGGGATGGAAATGGGTGGTGAAACTCTCAACAAGGACCCTGTGTGAAAAAGATCATCAGCAAAAGAAGCTCCAGCACAAGGGAAAATTCCGGGATGTGATATACTTGGATAATTCGGACTGACGTGAAAAACCGAGAGAGTCGAGCTAACCGACTATAAACAAGCGCTTCTTGGGAGGCAACCCAAGAGTTCTCAATTGTTTTCCATTTTATTGTGTTTGAATTTGTTTGAATTTCTTATGAGTTTGAATGATTTTTAATTTGTGTGTTTTTGGGTGTTTCAGGTGAAGTTTTCAGCTAAGGCAAGGAAAGGAAATGCTCCAGACTTCGCCGGGGCGAAGAAGTATTCTTCGCCTCAGCGAAGCACATCGTATGAAAACAAAATTTAAAAGTCCCAGACTTCGCCGCGGCAAAGATTTTTCTTCGCTGGGGCGAAGCACCCTGAAAATTGTTGCGGCTTCTATAAGTTTTCGCTCCAGCGAAGAATTTGTCTTCTCCGCGGAGAAGATTTTTCCTCGCTGGGGCGAGTAGCCACGGTAAGTTTTCACTGTAGCGAAGTATTTTTCTTCGCCGCGGCAAGATCTGGGTTTTGAAATTAGGGTTTTTGAACAAGAACTTTGCCACGGCAACGACGGTTTTATATAAATACCCACTTCCGTTTTTCACTTTTCACGCAGCTTTTCAAATCCAATTCAGAGAAAAATTTTCCAACCTTCATTCTAGAGCTATTTAAGTGATTTCCAAACAAAATTTCTCACTCCTTAATCTTCCTAGACACCAAACCAATGCATTTCAACACCAATTTTTGCGAAAAGTTCACGAAATTTTTGAGTTCAACGAAATTGGGGGTTTTGCATTGCACACTGATTTTGGCTCAATTGGTGAGAAATACTCCTTAGTTTGGGTAAGATTTCACATTCTCTTAGATTGTTTCTCAAAAATTTCGAGTTTTAATTTGTGGATCTGAAATTTGTGGATTGTTGGTGGATTTGCGAATTTTTGGTGATTATGCCTTTGATTTTGTTTGAGGAAGGATTATTTGTGTGTTGTGTAATATTAAGGAGTGTGGGCTTTCAATTTTGAAGTGTTTGGGTGATTGTGGAAAAATTGTAGTTTGGGGGTTGAAATGAAACTTTTTGGAAGTGTTGTCAATTTTTTTTTTCAGGTTTGAATTGGTTGTTGTACGGAACCTAGGTTTGAATTTTTGGGGTACATTGTGAGTTGAATTGGAGAGTTGGAGAAAATGGCACCCAAAGTTAAGCTACCAACCAAGGGCAAAGGGAAAGGAAAGAAAGTAGACGATCGATTTGTAAATGACAAAGCTCGAAAAAACTATGAGGCAGTAGCAAAAAGGAAAGACAAGGGCTTTATCCCTGAGTGTGGACTGACTGCAACCGAAGCTGATGAGTGGAGTCAAGGGAGAAAGTGGGAGGATTTTATGGATGAACCCGAACATGCGGCTGTGGAACCACTGATTGCCCAAGATGACTATAAGGAGTTTAAGAGGACACAGAAAAATGATGAGGTGATTCTTAGGACCATAGCGAAACCAGATGCCTCTTAGGATATTTCAAAGAAGGGCAAGAAAACCATTAAGGGTACTAGTTTAACACCAGTGGCTCGGTTGTGGCAATATTTTGTTTCAGCTAGGATGATGTTGGAGATGCACTACAATACAGTGACGTATGAGAAGGCACTTTTATTGTATTCTATTGCCACAGGAAAGAGAATGGACGTGGGGAACATCATCCTGACGAGTATCCAACTTGTAGCCAAACCAGGGCGAGGTAGTTTTCCGTTCCCACAACTCATTACAGAGTTGTGCACTAAAGCAAAAGTCAAGGTACAGGCTAATGAGCCACTGATCCATGCTGCCCCAGTCCTCGACACAGCCTACTTCCGCAAACATCTTGCATATCAACCAGAAGCAGGGCCCAGATCAGGCACCAAGAGAGAGAGAACCACAGAAGCGGCCACTGCATCCGGTTCAACAGTTCCAATGAGAGAAATGATGCAGAAAATGATGGATCTGATGAAAAGAATGGATCGACGTCAGGATTGGCTGGCAGAGCAGGCCAAAAGACACATGATCTGCAAATGAGCTGCTGCAACAAGTTCGGGATTGATACTTCAGGAAACCAGTGGGAAGACTAGGATTCAGATGAATGGTTAGGCTCCGATTCAGAAGAGGATGACGCCGAGGAAGAGAAGGAAGCTGAAGATTGAGCACCTGAACACTTGTTCTGTTTTTGTTTTTATTTTTCGTTGTGTTTGGTTGTTTTTGTATTTCATTTCGAACTTTGAACTAATTTGCTGCTTTTTGGTTTTGGTTTGTTTAGTTTTTGTTTTAATTTCTAGTTGATGTAAAGACGAGATTAGGGTTGTAATATTTTCATATTAATCCGTGAATTTTTCTAACACAGTGGACACCACAGTTTCAATTGTTTTTATAGATGTTTCGATAGAGGAAAAAGTCAAGGAACGGGGGTGCACACTATTGAACGGAACTTTAACTACACGGATTGTGTATACTGTGACATTGGGGACAATGTCATCTTTAGTTTGGGGGTAGGAAAAATTTGAACAATTTTTTGATTTTGTTTAAGCTATGTATTTTTTTTTTTTTTTTTTTTTTTTTTGTGTTGCTAATGATGAATTGCATAATTCCATGATGAGACTAGGATTGTTGGATTTTTATTGTTGAAAAATGTTCAACATTGCTTCAAGTTTTTGTTGATTGACTGAATTTTGATTGAGGTTTGTTGAGTGGTTCAACCACCATTTTCACTTTTTCGGCATGCTTAGATTCATTTTATGCTAGGTAAAGTCTTGATAATGTTGGTGGACTCTAGAACCTAGTTAAGAAATGCTTGAGGCGAAATTCTAGGATTAGACATGGTTGAGGAAATGATTTAGGCATTTTTTTTGGAACGTTTGAGCCTTTTCAGCCAACCCATGAATGAAATTGTCCCTAGTCACCCATTTGAGCCTTATGAATTATCATTGCTGTATTTTTTCTTTGCAAAACCAAAAATTGTCCGATCCTTATGCCTTAAACCCTTTATCATACCCTTAGGAGAATTTTGGGCCTAATACAAACACAGAGAATTCTTCTTCGCCGCGGCGACGTCTGCGAATTTCAAAAAGCATAGTTTTACTTTTCAGCGTTTTCTGAGGATTTTGGGTGAAGTATAATAGAAAAAATTAGTCTTTTTGTTAGAGGAGTTCGTTTTTGAGAGAGAGCAGCTGTTTACATTTTCTGAGATTCATTTTTTGAGCGAACTAAGATTGAAAAAGGGTGAAGATTCGAGATTAAACTAGTGGATTCGTCATTTGGGGAGATTTCTTTTCTTTTCTCTTGTTTACATTATGTTGAACTTTGGTATTTTCGTTTCTTTTGTTTGTATTGTTGATTTAGCCATGAACTAACCTATTTTGGGTTAGGGTTTTGATTGTAATTCAGAATTTCATGGGTTAAGTAATAGATTGTTTTTCTTTTCATATGATTTTTCTTTGATTGTGTGATTACTCTGAATTTACTGTTTTTATGTGATGAATATGATGAGATTGAGAAATGAATCATGTTAGGCTTCTTGGGTAATCACCATTGTAATATTGGATGCTAGAGATAGATTCAAGAACCAATGAAATCAATCTAGGATTCTTGTGCTTAATGAGCTTAGATTTATTAACCTTCAATTTGTTGGGTGCGGCAGGTTAATAGGGAAGAGTAGGAAAACATAGCCTGAGAAGGTATGTTTGACACTTTAGAGAGTTCGATTTACAATCAATGCATGTGAATATGAATTTAGTTTAATTCTACCCATAGAGTTCGAATGAAGTCAAAACCCTACCCGTTTATTTGAATTGATTTTATCCGTGTTTTACATCCTGCGTTCATAGTTAAATTTTAGTTTAGTGATTATTGTTTTAGTCTTAGTTTAAATTGCTCCCATTAATCCAAAGGATTCGATTGCTCCAACTTGAGAACAGTAGGTAACTTAGTGCTTAGCGAGCAATCCTCGTGGGAACGATACTCACTCATCACTCTATTACTTGAGCGACTAGTATACTTGCTATTTATGCATGTTGTAATAATCACGCATCAGACACCCCACAAACTTCTAGACATATAAATTTTATTGGCAAAATAGATTCATCAGAAACTGATGATCAAAATACTTCCTCAAGTGATAATTCTATTCAAATCAACAACATGAATTGGAAAAAACCCCCGAAAATGTATAATCCAAGAGCTTCAGCGCCAGATTTAGTTTTGGAAGAATCCTCTCAAATACAGCAAAGAGAATACAATGCCAATTCTATCTATGAATGGAACATAGATGGCATGTCTGATTATAATATTATTATGGTCTTACAACAAATGACTATGGTCAGTAATGCCTATAGGACTAAATATAGTTCAACAGACCAAGCCATAGCCCACTTGTTGGTAGCTGGCTTCACTGGCTCCCTCAAACCCCGGTGCGATAGCCACCTACAAGAACAAAACCAAAGTGAAATTCTTAACGCAATCAAAATTGATGACAATGGAATACCAATTTTGGATGAAGATGGTAAAGAAATTCAGGATGCTGTCAATATCTTAATTTTTGAGATAACTCTCCACTTTGTAGGGGACCCTGCAAACGTAAAAGACAAAAGTCAAGCTGCACTAATGAAATTAAAATGCAAAACCCTTCATGATTATAGATGGTATAAAGAAACATTTTTTGTTAGGGTTATGCAAATGCTTGATAGTAACAAAGCCTATTGGAAGGTCAAATTTTTGGCAGGATTACCCAACATCTTAGCTGAAAAGGTTAGAGAAAGAATTAGGAAACAATATGATGGTATTATACCATATGACAATTTAACTTATGGACAATTACATAGTTTTGTCCAGAAAGTCAGAATGAAAATTTGCAAAGATGAAAAACTCACCTACCAAAGGCAAAAAGAGAGAAAACAATTAGGAAATTTTTTATAACAATTTGACAATCATCACAGAAATTCTTTTAAAGGAAAGAAAACCAAGAAAACAATAACCTGCAAAGGTCAATGTGATAAAACCATGAATAATCATAATAAAACCATGAATAATCGTAAGAACATTTTCAACAGAGCAAATTTTCTAAAACAGACAAACCCACAAAACAATTCACGTGCTTTAGATGCAGTAAATAGGGTCATGTCGCTAGACATTGTAAAATTAGTAAAGGAATTATAGAATTAAGCCTTGAACATAAAATTGAAATGATAATGATACAGTCCTCTGATTCTGATTCAAGTGAAAAAGAAATGTCTGACGACAACCAAATTGATGAAATCGAAACCTCCAGTGAAAATGAAATAAATGTCATAACCAAAGACCAAGAATTCCTCCTCGAAGCCGTTAATAAAATTGATGATCCTCTTTTGAGAAAAAAGTATCTCCAGAGACTAAAAAATACCTTCGAAAAAGCTGATAGGAAAATAGAAACCCATCAGGCTTATAGTTTTCAAAATATTATTGACAAATTCGAAAAACAAGAAAAAAAGAAATTAACACTTGAAGATTTAACAAAAGAAATCCAACAACTAAAAATTGAAGTTAAAGATTTAAAAGAACAACAAAAACAACATTCGAAATTACTTGTTGCCAAAGAAAAATATAAATCTAAAGATGATGAAGATCATAATGAAGATTTCATAAATATGCTAACCTAAATAACCTATCAAAAATGACATATTAAGATAAAACTCTTAATCAATGATGAATTTATCCTAGAAACAATTGCTCTATTTGATACTGGAGCAGACTTCAATTGTATCCAAGAAGGATTAGTTCCTACAAAATACTATGAAAAAACACTAGAATCTGCTAAATCAACCAATGGCTCAACACTTTTTATCAATTATAAATTATCAGATGTTAAAGTTTGTAATCAAAATATTTGCTTAAACACCTCTTTTTTATTAGTAAAAAGTTTGAGAAGAAGTATAATACTAGGAACACCCTTCATTAATTTAATACAACCATTTAGTGTTGATGATTCGGGGATATCCACAAAAATAATAGGTGAAGTTCTTATCTTCAAATTTATACACAAACCCATCCAAAAAAACCTTAATATCCTCCAAGAATACTCAACGTCAAAGAAAGAAATTAATCACCTTATCCTACATAAACAAAAACATATATATTTCCTTCAAGAAGAAGTTAAAACTAAAAGAATCGAATCCCAACTTCAACAGAATGATATCTGCACAAAAATAAAACAAATACAAAAAACTATTGAAACTCAAATTTGCTCCGACCTACCTAATGCTTTTTGGGATAGAAAAAAACATATGCTCAATCTGCCTTATGAAAAAGATTTTGATGAAAAAGAAATACCTACAAAAGCCAGACCAATACAAATGCATAAAGAATTAGAAGAACATTGTAAAAAGGAAATCAATGATCTTCTACAGAAAAAATTAATTAGGAAAAGCAAGTCTTCTTGGAGTTGCTCAGCCTTCTATGTTTTGAACTTGAAAGGGGAGTTCCAAGACTTGTCATAAATTATAAACCTCTTAATACAACCTTAAGATGGATAAAATACTCAATCCAAAACAAAAAAGATTTATTACAAAAACTATCCAATTCAAGAATCTTTTCCAAATTCAACATGAAATCTGGATTTTGGCAAATCCAAATTAAACCAGAAGATAGGTATAAAACTGCATTTACTGTGCCATTTGGTCAATATGAATGGAATGTAATGCCCTTTGGGTTAAAAAATGCCCTATCAGAATTCCAAAGTATAATGACGATATATTCAATCCATACTCTCAATTCCTTATTGTCTATATCGATGACGTTCTTATATTTTCATCTAGTATAGATCAACACTTTAAACATTTAAAAAAAAAATTATTCATATTGTCAAAACAAATGGTTTAGTTGTTTCAAAAACAAAAATAAACCTTTTCCAGACAAGGATCCGATTTTTAGGACAAATAATCTACAATGGTACAATTTTACCTATTCAAAGATCCATTGAATTTGGTAAAAAATTCCCTGATGTCATCATTGATAAAACCCAGTTACAAAGATTCTTAGGAAGTCTTAATTATGTAATGGATTTTTATCCTAAACTTAGTCAAATTTGCAAACCTTTATATGAAAGGTTGAAGAAGAATCCAACACCGTGGACAAACCAACACACTAATACAATCCTACAGATTAAAGCCCAAATCACCCATTTACCATGTTTGCATTTAGCAGACCCATTAGCCTTCAAAATAGTTAAAACAGATGCCTCAGATTTAGGATATGGAGGTATTCTCAAACAAGTACAAGAAAACAAAGAACAAGTTATCCAATTTACTTCCAAACTTTGGAATGAAACTCAACAAAAATACTCCACTATCAAAAAAGAGATTTTATCCATTATCCTATGCATTTCCAAATTTCAAAGTGATTTACTCAATCAAAAATTTTTACTTCGTATTGATTGTCAAACTGCTAAACATGTTTTACAAAAAGATGTTTAAAATATTGCTTCAAAACAAATTTTTGCAAGATGGCAAGCAATTTTATGTGTGTTTGATTTTGACATTGAATACATCAAAGGAGAAGCTAATTCCCTGCCTGACTTCCTCACCAACGAATTCCTTCAGGGGAGATAACCATCATGCCTCCCAAAAAGACCAACCCTCCAATCACTCAAAAACAATCAAAGGCTTCTTATGCCCAAAAGCCCACAAGCACCAAATCATGGTATGAACTCGTATGTGAAGAAGAAGCCCAAGAAAAGGCCCAACAATCAAAAAGGAAAAGGCATAGCCTCAACAAGATCTTCTCAGAGCCCAACAAATACAGAGCAAATCCAAAATTGGATCAGCTCTTTTCAGCAAAGTCCAAAAGCAGTGTGAGGACCCGGATTCGGCTCATGAGCTATCCCAATCTTGGGCTCTTTCCCTCATGGGCTTTCCTAATCTTGCCCCGGCGGCCCCACTCACTAGGACTATCACCCCCCTTTAAGGGATTTCTTTCACCTCCCCCACCACTCGAACCCAAGACCAAGGGGCTATAGTCAATTGGGAATCATGGTGAGTACCATCAGGCTAGCTAATTGTAATATCCCACTTGAGGTATGTACTTAAGATTTACTGTATTAGTTAAAAGTTTACTGTTTCAGTTTCAATTGAGTTTGTATGTTAAGTTGGTTGAATGGTTGCCTTGAAATTGGTTGAATTTTGGTGAAGTTTGGAAATCCAATCTTCGCGGGGCGAAGAAGAAGCTTCACCGCGGCGAGGAGGAGCTGCACCCATAGGTAGGTTCTGCCCTGTTTCGCCTGGGCGACGGAAAGTTCTTCGCCGCGGCGACGAGCCTAATAAAAAGTTTCTTGAGTTTTCTAGAGAATTCTTCTTTTGGGGCACAATGACCATTCTACCCCTAATTAGTAGGAAACGTGGGGAGTAAAATGAAAGGAAATTTAGTAGAGATGGTGTTTGGATGGGGGTGTATTTGTAAAGAATCAAAGGATATAGATAGAATTTCCAAGGAAGGACAAGGGCAAAATGGGAAATGATGCTTATAATATGAACTAAAAAGGGTTAAGTGTAGAGAAACCCTTTAGTCCATCCATTCCACTGCCTCTTCCATTTGCCTACTTTCTCTCAATTTCTGCATCCAATCTTCCAAGATTTCTAAGGGAATTAAGAGGGGTTTTGAGTAGAGATTTCATATAAAGCATCCTAAGGTAAGGATTCATGCTTTAGATGTGAGTTTTCTTATAGTTATAGTGAAGTCTTATTTGGTTGTTATTGTTCTTGTTGTGGTTTTGAGTTGTAGAGAGGAGACAAGACAACAAAGGAAAGGAAAAGTGCTAAAGAAGTCACCTTTTCACAAGGTAAGTAAATCCAACCAAGTTGAGTTTTGAATAAGCTTTGAGTAGAGATTTATTTTCACTATGTATGTATATGTTATACCTACTGAAAATTGAAATGAGATGTGTGCTTAGTCCTAGTTGTTGGGTATGATTAAATTATGAGAAGAGTTTTTAATATGTGATGAGAGAGTGAAATTGAGTTGAAGTTGGAGGAGTTGTGTATGAATATTTTTGGGAGTGTTTTCTTTGGCAGGAACTATGACTGTATGAGGGANATTATATATATATATATATATATATATATGGTTCAAGCCGGTAAAGATGATGAGGCGACTATTAGGCATTTCCAGCTTTATGCATGTAGTTGATCCAGTTACCTCGGGCAGGTAACCTAGGGAGTTAGTTTTAGGCTCTCCTGAGAGAGGGTTAGCATTAGAGGTGTTCGGTTTCGGGTACCCTGCATTTTTTGAAGGAACCGAAACCGACGGTTCCTTGAAATTTGGAACCGTCAGTTCCGGTTCCTAGGTACCCAAAGCTGGAACCTGTAACAATGGTTCCGGTTCTGGGTACCCTGTAAAATTCGTGACCCCCCAAAAGTTTTTAAAATGGCAAGAAAACCCTTAAAAACTTACAAATATCCCTCACCTAACACTTGTTAACAAAAATAAAATCACAAATTATAAATTCAAAATTACAAACTCCATTATTTTGTAAAGATAGATTCTCAAAAGTCAAACCAACTTATTTTAAATGTTATGAAATATAAATATAAATGTATTTACATTATTTTTTCTACAAAAGTTTTTATTAACCCCCCTACTCTTTAATTTTATTTTATATAGTCTTGGTTCCCTGTTCCGGTTCCTAACTATAGGAACCGGAACCGCAGAGTAACGGTTCCAAAAATTTGGAACCGAAACCTACCCGTTGACGGCCGGTTCCAGGTAGGAACCGGAACCAGAACCAAACCTTGGGTACTCGCTGATTCCGGTTCCAGTTCCAATCGGTTTTTTTGAACACCCCTAGTTAGCACATACCATAGTGCACCAGGTCCCCAGGTACGGGGAGACAGCAAAATTGGGAGTTGTCTTTTATATTATATATATATATATATATGTATTGTGTAATTATGTATATACAAAATTATTATCATACATATATTAATCATAGATTAAATATGTTTAATATGTTATTAAATTATCAAAATTATAGGTTATCATCATATATATCTTATTATTACTGTCTACATATATATTTTGTATTAACACCCATAAATTCATAGTGGTATGAGGGTCTATTGTAATATATGATCAATACAAATGTGTGATTAATGTAGGTTTAATTAAGCTATTATATTATTAAATTTGTCATGCTATATATCACTTGATTATACAATATGTTATATCCATAAATTTGCCATATTATATTTAATTAAGCTATTATATTATTAAAATTGTCGTGCTATATATCACTTGATTATACAATATGTTATATTCATCAATTTACCATACTATATTTAATTAAGCTATTATGTTATTAAATTTGTCATGCTATACATCATTTGATTATACAATATGCATGTTCATCAATTTACCATACTATATTTATTATTTATTAATTGAAATGCTATCTCATAATATTTAATTATTGATTACATTAGAAAAAATATGAAGCTATTATGTTATTAGATTTACTATGTTATATATCACTTGATTATACAATCTATTATGTTATTAAATTTTTCATGCTATGTATCATAATAATTTATTATTTTTTAATTAAAATGCTATATAGTTATATATTTAATTATTGATGACATTTGAAAGAAAAAAAATCCAAACATATTATATATATAAGAAAAACAAAAGCATCATAATATTTTATTATTGATTACCATTAAAAAAAATTCATCCAAACAAAACCAAGCATAATATAAGAAAAAATATAAATATATATAATAATATATACCATGTTTTTCTAACATAAACGAACGAATAATCGAACAGATTGTTCGCGAACGAATGGATCAGTCAGTCGAACGTATTATGTTTGCGAACATAATCGAATGAACATCCTATGTTCGAACTCCAATCGAACATATTATCGAATGAACATCAAACTGTTCACAAACAGTTTCTTATCGAGTCGAGTCGAGCAGTTATCGAACGAACATTGAGTTGTTCGCGAACAGCACGGTTCGTTTGCAGCCCTAGGCAATACTTTAAATATAATTAAATTTTATATTACAATTAAATATTAGATATCTTTTCCAAGTCTACACACAACACATCCAACATTGAAGGCTACAAAAGAACAAAAATAGATAAATTTAGACACACAAAAAAATAACAAATTAAAAAAAAAAAAATATCCATTCACATACCAATTATCGCACCCACGTGGAGGAGGTGGTGTTGGTGGTCCTACTAAAAGAGTTGTAACCAATGATTAGGAACTTGACCCGCCTATTAACTTGGCCAGGGAGCTGGGTCGCTGATCGAACTCGTCCGATCTAGTTACGTCATCATGATAAAAAAAATTAATTTTTTTCAAAATTCAAGAAAAAAACTTCCATTACAATCTATAACCAAAGTTTACTACTGACTACATCAAATACATAAACAATAAGCAAAATATGAATATCAAATACATCAAAAAGACTTCCATTACAATCAACAAAATATGAATATTGTTAAACCCTAAATATGGCTAATATTCCGAGCGAGAGAGAGAGAGAGAGAGAGAGAGAGAGAGAGAGAGAAGAGAGAGAGAGAAGAGGGGGGGGGGGAGTACAGGAATCAATAAAAATATTTGCAGAATAAAACTTATCAATGAAAGTTAAAGCAAACGATTAGTTTATCAAAACAATGTTCAATGACTAAACCCAACAACCCGAGTGTGAGAGAGTTAATGATAATGCAAGTAAGCAATAAATGAACTCAAAGAAGAGCAATAAATGTAATCAACTTGTAGGCAATAAATATGTACAATAAATGCATGAACTGTTAAAGTAGATACCCTAGAGTCAATCAATTATTGTAGAATTGACTCTTTGTAATAATGTTCATTGATCAATAAAATGCATTGTATTCTATATCGCGTAAATCATCATTGTATGTATTGATATATGTCCTTAGAATGGTAGAACCGTGATGAGGGTATCAAGTGTTTCAAATCTTGATAGTGAGAACCCTATGAGCATATATGGTGGCCATTCTAGAAATGTCTGTAGCCGCAGTATTATTTTGAAGTAAGGGCACATATAATACGGTAAGGCTATCATAGTGTTAAATAACCCTATCAAAAAACAGTGACTGATCTCACTTGTCGAGGTTGTCTGGTGACAACCTCGTGCAACACATGGGTGCTTGCTGTAGGCAAGTTCACTAGACTGAGCCACCAGAGGATTTCATATGGATGGTAACCCCAGTGTCTATGGAACAAATTCTCTAACAAATGGTGGTGCATGTGATCCTTAGACTTGAGATCACCGGAGCGCCTTATGCACCAATTGGTATAGTTTGATACTAGCCTAACGCAGTTCTATTCAGAGCTGTCAATACTATAGTGATTGGCTACATTAAGGAGTGTATCAAGACTATGGTGGATAGACAGAGGATTCATCACTCTCGGGTACGGGAGAAGTTATCTCACAGCGCAATTCAGTAAATGGCAATGACACTAAAACTATGGCCACAGTGGGATTGAGTTATTGCTCTATCCAGATTATTATTCAGGTCATTGGTCCAGTAACTGAATACATACATATCGAGAGTAACCGAGGTTGACACTATTTCTATGTCTCGGTCTCATCGAAATAACGGATGATGAAAGGATCAGATTGCACGATAACCATATTGTTGACAGGTAGCTGCTTTGCTGAATTCGAATCTATGAGGTGGCCATGATGCCTTGCTAGGGGCCAATCTTGGTCTGTATGTAATGAGATGATTAATTGGTGTTAATCGCGATACTACACACTGTCGGTATGATAAGGAGCCTACGGGTCACATACATAGAAGATCATTTAAGAACCAGTTTATAAGAAGGGTGTTTTTGTCTTTTTAGACAAAAGGGTATTTTGGTAATCTCACAGTGTATTAAATTTGCTAAGGTCGTAGCCTTTATTTAATTTGATATTAAAATTATCTAAGTGAGATTATGTTTAAATATGTGTTCGCATATATTTAAATAAATTATTATTATTGTTAAATGTTAATATATTATATATATATTAATTGAATTTAATTGAGATAATGATAATTAAAATTAAAATATCTAAATGGGCTGTTTGGATACAAGGGGTGTTTGGGTTGGAGCCTAAGGCTATTCCATAATGGAATAGGGCAAAGTGTGCACTATATAAGTGCAACACTTTGTGAATTAATTTAATTCTTTTCATTCAATCATTTTAGACTAAAAGCTCCAGCCCCTTCTTCTCTCTCACGCCAGTTTGCATTTTTGCTTGAAATCAAAGTTTGCTTGATTTCTTCTTAGTTCTTAAAGGCTAAAGAGGATCTAGCAAATCCCTCTTTAGTTCCTTGGGGTTATCTTCGTGTGGACTATATTGGTTCAATCCTACTCTTGGGTCGGTAGCGAAATACGTTCAAAGACAAGTTGGAGGAGCCTCCAAACGTGCGTATGATTTCTTAAACTCTAAACTGAAAATCTACAGATTCTAATATTATGTATAAACAGTAAATTTGTGCCCTGATCTTGGTTCTAAGGAACGATCTATGATGTAAATAATTTTTGTTTTCCGCTGCCATGTATGATCGTTTCCTAACATGAACAAGTGAGATGAATGATGTTCAACAAACGACTATGCAATGAATGGTAAGAGTTGAAAGAGTGAGAAATGCTCAGGGATTTATAGTGGTTCAGGGTTATATCCACAAGCATCCTACATCACTTCTTCAAGACAACCTACTTGAAGTTCCACTAGAATCGGGTTGTGCCACTACAATAGTTTTCACAAGGATTTTTGCTTCACACATTTAGATTTATAGGATTGCACCTAGTTTTACAGGATTTCACCACTAAGGAATGAATCAAAGTGTTTGTGAATGATTTGCCTCTTCAACTTAGGCTTATACACACAATAAGAACAAGTGATCTCTCAAAGGTTTACAAAATGAGTACAAGTGAGAGTATTTGATTTGGATCTTGAGCTCTAGGGACTATATGAGAATGTATTTTGATTTAGTATGACTCTTCTTTCTCTTTTTCCCTAAAAACGTCGAGCTTTTTTAACCCTAAAAAGTTTAGCCGTTGAAGCATTTAATGTAGTTTTGATATGGTCTGCAGAACCCAGAGGAACAGTCATTCCATAATCACAAACGGTTGTCCTGACACAATGATCATTTTCTCAATTCTAGGTTAACTGGAACGATCATTCCACCACGCCGTATGATCGTGCAAGCACACTGCAGGGTCATTCCCCCACACGGAACGATCACATTCAAATGCTCTTCCAAATCTTCTTAAATTTTCAGAGGAGTGAACAACCTCTTGGAACGATGTCATGCAAAACTTCTTTAGATACAAACAGTCATTCCACTATAAGGAACGGTCGCTCCAACTTTAGAACTTTAAGTTTTGACTTTGACCTTTGAAATGAAGTCAGAAGTTAAGAGCATGAAAGGGATCTAATTTGAAATGTCTTGACTTTTGAACTTGAGTGTATGGTCATGCAGGATGGTCGTGCTCGAGCTGTCTAGTCGTGTGAGTGCCACTCAACTTGGCAGAGAGACTAACAAACAAGAGGAACAATGTCATGCAACATTGCACGACAACTTCTCTTATGACACGATCGTGTCTTGCTTATGCATGGTCGTACCTAAGTAGAAATTTGCTCATGCATGACCATACCACTTGATAAAATTGTTTTGGTTTGTTTATGACTTATGTCATACCTTAGCATGTTATGGTTAGTGTTCAACCAATTTTTTGGATAGTTTTGGCACATCAAAACACATGAGAGGTCAACAAATATGATCTATATCAAATACCTAAACAAATAGATATTCAATTCCATCCTTTATTAATTTTTCTCCGCACCAACATCATCATCATCATCATCACCATCTACGAAAATTTTAGCAACAAATGAAGGTCATAAGTTAAAAGTTAAAACTTCTAATTTTAAATTAATTTAATTTAAAATAACTACCTTGTGAAGCATCTACTAAGTTTGAATCATATTCATAATGATCACCAACACCGACAGGAATAGATCCTTCTCCACAAAGTGTTTGTTCCAATTCTTCATAATTAAGATCACCATCCTCCTCTTCATTGTCAACTATCCAACATTCAGTTTTATCTATACTTGCATAATAAATAGTGTAAGCATTTTGTTTTGTCAACTTATTCATTCGGATTAGTGCACAATCTATTTAGGTTCAGTTTAAAGGTGATCACAACAGAATCGCAGTGATCACAACAAGTCTGGTAGATTTTATTTTAATATTCATGCATATCGTACTTGCCTTAATTAAATGTGATTATATTTCTAGTTGTGGAAAATTTTATGTGGACATTATATATTATGTGAGCTGGAAAAGATTTTCTTCCATTAAGATCTCAAGAATCCTTTTCCTAAAAGAATATTATGATTTCAAGAATCATTTTCTTAAAAGGAGATTATGATTTCAAGAATCCTTTTCTTAAAAGGAGATTATAAGTTCAAGAATCATTTTCTTAAAAGGAGATTATGATTTCAAGAATCTTTTTCTTAAAAGGAGATTATAAGTTCAAGAATCCTTTTCTTAAAAAGAGATTATGAATTCAAGAATCATCTTCTAAGAAGGCAAATCTAAAAAGGATTCTTTCTTGTTTCCCAATCCTTGTCACATGTATATATATTATCCTTTTATTATTGTGACTTTTTTAAGGAAGTCATATTATACCTCTATTATCATATTATACCTCTATTATCTCTGAATATTTTTTTGAGGTTCTTTCGTTCTTTAATGGCGGTTTCCCTTATGCTTGGCAGGCTTAAAGTACCTTTGATTAATTTCTTGCTTTGCGTGAGTTTGTTTTTTGGAATGTTGTTCCGTGTTGATGATGGGACGTGTTCAAGCTGCCTTTGCCAAAGTAATCCTTCATAATTGAAACTTGAGAGGAGCTCGAGTGTGACCAGGTGGTCTCATGGAGGAAAAGCTAGCTATGGTAGTTTGAGGTTCAACCAAAGAGTGAAGATTGAAGTGTTGTCTAAACAAGGAGTTTTACAACTGATACTTATTCTTGTCTTTGCAATTGAACACATAATTATTTCATAGTGGATTAGCTTCTTCTGGACTTGGTCCCATGGATGTAGGCAAGTTGCCGAACCATATAAAAATGAGTTGTGTTCTTTATTTTCTGTTGTGCATGATTTACACATGTTGATAATTCGTTAAACAACTCATTAAGCACTTATCAAATAAGTTATCACATTCCACATAAGTTTTAATCAACATGATAAGGGTTTAAAACTTTCAAATAGGATCAAAACTTATTTTCTTGTAAAACCTCCTAAAAGACCGTAGTTAAATTAAATATTAAAAGCATGACATATAAAAGTATCAATGAAAATAAGAGATAATACTTGAGTAATCCATAATTCCCAAAGATTGTACCTATTTTTCAAACGCAAGTTGTAATGAACAAAAACAAGATCATTCAACCGTTGATGCTCCAATCTATTCTTCTTCTTTGAATGTATGCATTCAAAAACACTATAATTTCGCTCAAACCCCGAAGACGTTGAAGTTTGGCGTAGAATTTGAATTGCAAACTTCTGAAAAGTTGGAATACTATATGCATATGTCCTCCACCATTCATCTAATAGAAAATTAGACATAAGAAATAAACATATTAATCTCATAAGTCATAATTCAAAAATCGAACTTAAAATTGAAGGTTTAAAACTCAAAAATTTAATAACTATTACATACTAGGTCGTGTGGTTTTGGAGGTTTCAAGGGTAAGCTCACGAGAAAAGCTTTCCTCATGGTCTCAAAATATCCTAGTATCCTAGTATCCTCTACTAACTTTGACTTGTTCATGCTAAAAATATTTGCTTTCCTCTTAATAACTTCAAGGAGACCGCTCATGACCTCCGATTTCTTACAAAAAGATGTCTGGTCATATTGAAAAGCTAGATTCAAAAAGTAAGCGGCAACATGAATATCACGGCGCAACAACGTATCCCACTGTAGCTTAATAATACTTGTATAAGGCTTGTATAATGTCTTCTTATACTTAAATAACTTCTTAATCCCTAATCTCACTTGGTACATGCCATCATACACACATCCTATTGCAGGAATGTCATCTAAGTCTACAATCCGTAGCACATGCACCAATAGAGCCACAATTTGGGAAACCATACCCATACCATCCCAAAATCTATTATCTAGAATTATGAGAATAACCTCCTTGCCTTTATGACTTCTTGCATACCGAGAATCCACAAAAAAATATATTTGTCACCATAGCTTACAAGTCATGTGTGTGCTCATGAAGGCTTCTCAATGAAATGAAAGTTGTAGCAAAACGGGTTGCACCTGAGCACGCAATTTCTCTCCAACCATGTTCAAGTGATAGATAGTAGATGTTAGTAAATTAATAAAAAATATATATTATGTTATGATATGGATTAACAAGAAAATGAGCTAAAGCTATATAACATGTCTTTTCCTCAACCAAGCTAACAAGATTGTATGATTATACACAAACTTCGTCACTTCAGATGCACGTTTGGGAAGATCAACTATATGATTCATCACAGCTATCTCTCTTAAAATCAAATTTGTCCAATGTGTTGCACAAGGCGACCAAGTAATACTCTTATATTTTACAGACAACATTATTTCAACATCCTTATAATTTACTCCATTGTTAGTGACAACATGGATAATATTATTAGCTCCAGCCCTTAAAACCATTTCCTTAAACAACTTGAACAATGTAAAGGCATCCTTTACAACATCTGAAGCATCCACTAATTTAAGAAAGCAAACTCCTTTAGGACAGTACATAATGAAATTAATTAATGACCTATGTGAGGTATCAGTCTAACCATCAGCCATTAAGGTACATCCGACCTCTTCCCAAGTCTTCCTGTAACCGTCAACTAGTAATTGCACTTCCTTCTTAGCATCCCTCAATAAATTAATACGCATAGCATCATAATTTGAATGTTTATACCCTAGACCAATTACAACTACAGCATCCACCAAAGACTAAAGATAAATCGAATTCACAACATTCATTAGGATGCAAGAATTATAAAAGAACCTTGCAAAAGCCATGTCTACTCTCCATTTAGCTTCTTTTCTTGTCAAAACACTCCTAATTGAGGGCTAAGACCCAATAGTAGTCAGTGGAGCAAAATAATCACTAATCCTAACCGGTCTAATTATCTTAGTGCTTGTACATTGTTTTTTATAGCCTGAATCACTTTCATTAATGGTCATTTCTGATGGAGGGACCTCTTCACAAGCTTCACCAATCATGTAACCCTCAAACCCATGTACAACAGCACCATAAGGATTTGCATGCTTACTAAACTCAACTTTTTCTTTGTTTTGTCCCCCAATTTCTTTTATTAACTCTCACATTTGAAATCTAACATCACAGGTAACTTTTGAGCACTTTCCAACTTCCCCCTTTATTCCTGCGAGATGTAGTTTCATTCGATAAATACCTCCCCCTCTAATTATCTTGCCACAATTAGAGGAGGGAATTTTGGCCTCGGCCCGATAAGACTGTCTAGAAAATCGGACCCCCAAGGACCGATCCTATAGGGCCTAGGCCAAAACCCGACCTAGGCCCAAGGAGGAGGGACCGATCCTTGGGTCGATCCCTCTTCCAAGGCCCAAGCCTGGGACTGGTCCTAGGCTTGTGCCCAAACCCCCACCCTATATTTCCTTTACACCCTCTGACAAATATTAATTACCCCCTATTTTATATTGAATTGACAATGCATATAGGGGCTAAAATAAAATTTTATGAAAAAAAATTAAAGAATTCAACCGTTGAGGCACGGTTCATTAAGGGAGGGGGGGGGGGGGGGGGAACTTTTTCTTCTTTCATTTTCCCCCAAACCTAAACTATAAATAACCCCTTTATCCACCCATTTTCCTCACAACTCTCAATCTCTCATTCTCTCTACTCCAATTCTCAAACTCTCTTCAATTTATATTTATATTTATTCATCTAATTATTCATATTATTATTTATATTATTCAATTTCTTCCATTTTTCAATTTCATCTATTATTCATATTATTATTTATGTTATTCAATTTTTCCATTTTAGTTATTTATTATTTTATCATAAATTCATAATGGATTCCCAAAATTATGCATTTGGAGGATCATCCCCAAATGAGTATTATGTTCCATCCACCGAAAAAATGGAAGGGTTTGATCCATTTTCACCCTTTCCAGGCACAGCAATTCCACAACCAAAAACGACTGGGACTACATCCAACCAAACACAAGCGAGCTACAACACCACAGAAAGACCGTCAAAGAGAGTCATGTCTGGGGTATGGCAATACTTCACCAAATCAAAACAGGCAAAGCCAAATAGGGAGGGGGAAGAAACGTGTGGGGTATGTAATTTTTGTCCAATCGGTATCAATGCTGAGAATGGGACTTTGATGATACAGCGACACCTAGAGAAGAAGCACCCCAATATATGCAGTCTGGTTCAACTTCAACCAGACCCGATAAGCAAATTCAAACTCAACTTAATTTTAATCCATATTCCTCAACTCTCTCAACTTGGCAATACAATGCACTCAAAGCACGAGAGGCAATAGCAAGATACATAGTTGCTATGGACTCTCCTTTTTCTTTATCTGAAAATCCTTATTTTGTTAAAATGATTAAAAGTGCTTTTTGTCCAACATATAGCCCTGTTAGTAGAGGTACAAGTAAACTAGACATACAAAAAATTTATAATAAAATAAGAGATCAACTTAAAATAGAATTTGAAAATTTTAGGAATATATCTATTGCACTTACTTCAGACATATGAGTTGCTAGATCAAAAACAGATTTTTTTAGTGTCACAATACATTACCTAGATCATAGTTGGCGTTTACAACAAAAATTGATAGGTTTTAAACCATTATATGCTAAACATAGTGTTGAGACCACTTATTTTATAATTATTGAAGTTTTGCAAGATTATTTATTAACTAAGAGAATTATGGCACTAGCGCTTGATAATGCAGCTGTTAACACCACGACAATTTCTTTATTTGAAACGAAATTGGATCCGCATGGTGAAGACAAATTTTTTCACCAGAGATATGCTTGCCACATCATCAATTTGTCGGCAGCAATACAAGATGGAATGAGTACGTAGAACATTGTCACCAAGAGGAGCCGCCAATTCGACCAAAGAAGTTATGTACGGACATGCTTGTCCGTTGGAAGTTGGAACTCCATGTACTTGATGTTACAAAGAGCTATGCCAATCACAACACAAATTACAGAGTTCGTCAACCGGAAAAACTATCCAGACAAAGTCGTCAACGATGATGATTGGATGGTTTGCAATGTTTTTCATTCATTTCTTAAAGTTTATTACGATTACACTAATACATTAAGTGGTATTTATTATCCTACTACTAATGTAACGTTAGATAATTTACCTCAAATTTCTAAAACTTCTGCTAAAATTAAATATAATGAAGATTTAAGGAACATTGTTTCACAACTAGAAACAAAATACCAGAATGTTATGTCCACAACCCAATCTCACAACCTTTGATGTCGCAGCTCGTTATTGGTCAGCTTACAAAATGGGTCCCAACTACCCATTTATGAGCCAACCAACGACGAGCTGCCACATCAAAGGTTGTGAGAGAATGTTGTGAGATTAGATTGTGGATCTAACATTATTGATTGGTTAGATATTCCATTCTTATATGTATTAGGTCTTATTGTAGATCCTAGGTATAAATTAGACATGTTTAATTGTATGATATTGAGATAGGCCAACATTTAGAACATGACAATAGTTCTTACTTGATAGACTTTAATAGAAAATTAGAAAGCCGTTTTTTCTTATCAAACTAGGTATGTTGAAACGCCCAACGAAGATGACCAACAGGACCCTGAGGAAGACATTTATCAACAAGGATCGAGCATGTGGATGTATATGGAACTCAGTAGCGTTGGTCGTGGAAGTAGCAACTCCATCTTGTACAAACATGGACCAAATGAGTTGCATCGGTACTTACAAATGGAAATTTCTTACATGACCAAGAAGGAGAAATGTGAGATGGATCTGTTGTAATAATTCATGCTTAGAAAGGGTAAAATCGGTGTAAAACATGGTATAAGGTCATATGACATGTTATTGAAACTAAAAGGGGGAAATTGTTACCTTTTATGCTTTACAACTTTTGTAACTTGAAAAGGAGTTCAAGATCTTCAACAAATTTGATGAAAATCCTCAAAGTAAAGTCTACCCCAAGATGAAGAAAAAAGAACCGACCATGAGAGCTCAATAGAGAGATTTTCAATCAAATTGAAAATTAGATTATATTTGGGAATATCACTTATTTATATGCAAGGACCATTTTGCAATAATTTGAAATTGTTCTCAAGTCCTTGAATTAATATGAATCCTATATTAACACTTAATACAAATTCAATATTGTTTTCAAGTCTTTGAACTATTTTCAATTTAATATTAAATCTTAATATTAAATCGTTATTGATCCTAAGTCCTTGAAATAATTTCAATTTAATATTAACTCCTTAATATTAAATCCATGATTTAAACAAATTTATAATCAAGGCATTTAAAATAATCTCATTTAATATTTGACTCATTATTGAATTCAATTCAATAATATAATGTTGTCCATAATTGAATCTAATTCAATAATGAACAAATTACCTTATTACCCTTGGTAAGTGCTAGCTTCCCATGAGTAATCATTTCTCTCCAATACATAAATTTGGATACACACATTTACATCTGAATATCGTTAACCTTTAATGATATGTATTACTCTCTCTTCTCATACTTAGTTTTTAGGTGTGACCACTTAGGTTCACTTTAACCTAGCCATAGGCCCAATATCACAATCTGATATGTTTCGTCATAACTTTTTGTGATCAAAACTCCCACCGATCATGGTAAGCATCTAGCAATGCTCCATAACCCCTAAGCCACAATGAAGTTAAACTCCAATGAACTTTTTTTCCCGATCGTATGTTTTATGTAGTAAAATCTCTTCGTCGTCTGATCCCGATTAAGTATAGGTTCATGGTATGTCGAAACCCTTAACTTAATCTTTATCCGAATTGTCAATCAATACAATGGAACGTGTCATCATGAAACTCCTTTTCATATGACTATTTTGTACTCTGACCAGAGATTTCCTTTTGCCAATTTTTATTAACATTCGTTTGGGAACTCGGGACCAAACTATTTCGAGTCAACGAATCCCATCTTGACCATCACTTGTCCTCGCACATGAATAACATATGATCAAATTGGCTTCTTACACAAAACATGACTAGTCTCATGTATATACACCATATGAATCATATGCATCTTATGTCGAGTCCAACCGTGATTTCTCAGGTCTAAGGATCTATGGTAGACTAGTACGATCCTACGATATATCATTGACCACATTCTAAATGTCCATGTGATTCCTCGTAATCGGTTATATTCGATAAACAGTCTACTAATTGTTTGTCCATGCTAATGCCCTAGTGACATAACTCTTATAATCACCCACACTAATACCATCACATGATATTCAATGGAGGCATTCAACATGCCTACTATGCAATGTTACTGCCCAATTAACATTATTTACGTAGGGAATGCTTCAATGATTTGATCTTCTAAAGATCTGTATCATCCGGACACTTCACATGCATTATAAATAGTATAAATGAAGTAGTAAACAACATGTGAAATCAGAACTCTTTCTTCCATTCTCAAAAGAGTATTTACAAGATATAATGCCCTGAAACCGACAATACAATTGGTTCCTAGGGCATACACTAACATCTGCTTCAATGGTGGAACCAAAATAAAAGTTGATTCCCCATTGTAGCCCAAATGGCACGTGGCATTTTATCTGTGCTAGTTTCGACAATTGCATTCAACTCAACATTCTCAATTAGTGGCTGCATTCTCGAAGACAAAAGATGCTTTTTAAATAATGAGATAGTTGAAGTCATAACATGTTTATGGGATTGAACTCATGTAGACAGAAGACTACAGCAGAACCCTGAAGATCCCGAACTACTCGACCTCTTCAGAAACACAGATTTGGATGATGTAAATATTGATGATGTAAATTAATAATTTAATAAAAACAAAATTATTTAATTGTGTATTTGTGAAGTATGATTGTGTGAATATTATATTTATGTTAAAATTAAATTATCTCTTCAAAGTTTAAATTAAAAATACCCTAAATTTATAACCAATTAACCATTCATTTATATTTATTTACTAATTAATTAAAAAAATTACAAATCACACCCTAAAAATTACATAAACCCCCTACATAATTTTCGATTTAGCCCCAAATATATAAAAAATTAGGGGGGTAAACATAATTTTTCAAGCCCATAGGACCGGTCCTATAGGCCTAGGACTGGTCCTAGGGACCAATCCAGGCCTTGATATCTCTCATGGGCCTGGACCGATCCCAACCAAATTGGGACTGATCCTAATTTGGGACTAGTCCCATTGGGCCTAGTCTCGGGCCCAGCTAGGCTCTAACAACAATATAAACATGTTAATATCCTTCTTCCATTTTCATCAAGGCTATCAACAACATATGCCCATGCAACATCATTCCTTCCTCCAACAAATTGTGAGGAAGCACCCGTGGACGTAGAATGATGCGCAAACCCAGATGATGACATTCTTGGTCTTTATCTCTTCCCTAGCAATCAACAACAACAACAAATCATAGGGAAGTATGCAAATTAACTATGCAACTTAATTAACTATGCAAATTAATTACAAATTTATAATCTCAAATTTACAGAACAATCTACAAGTTGCAATCAGTTTACAAAATCTGCAGTTGTTTGTAAACTGAAAACTACGGTTTGGAATTTTTGCAAGCTGCAGATTTTGCAAACTACAGTTTGCAGTTTGTCAAATTGCAACTGCACAGATTTTACAAATTGTAGATTGTAATTTTGGCCCTTCACTAACTCATTTCATAATTTAATTATAAAGTAATTACTTTTTTTTTGGGGGGGGGGGGGGGGGGAAAGGTAATATATTAAAAAGAATGAAAGAATGAGACCCCAAAAGGTAAGTCTCTACAAAAGATCATGAGTCAAGGACATTCCAAGAACCCAGCAAAAAAAAAAAAAATGAATTTACAATCCTTAACTACCAACAATCTAATCCTATAGGGGCCTAAACAAGTAGACCAGCACTACAAAAAAAGTAGGTCCAAGAGAACAACAAAAAGTTTGCACAAAATTCACAAAAGAAAAACCCAGCATCAACATTCCCAATGGACAAGAACACCACTTAGCAGCAATAAGAAAATTGGAAAGGCCGGTCATAGTAGGAAAACTGGTCAAGCAAAAAACTGAATAACTTATACACAACAAACTAGGCCCCATACAATAAGGACTGTAAACGAGCCGAGCCAAGCTTTCGACGTAATGAGCTCGGCTCATTTACAACAGGGTCGAGCTCGAGCCATTACAGATGAGCTCGAACTCGAGCTCGAGCTAGCTAGCGAGCTCAGGCTTGCGAGCTCTACTCGAGCTAGGCTCGATTAGGCTCAGTTTGCCTGGGCTTTAGCTATGGGAATTTCAGCCCCTACAGGATATTTTTTGCTCTTGGACCTGTCTAAATACACAATTTTTGCATCCAAAATAGCTATTGCATCCTCAATCACATTAACCATGATAGTTTTGCTGCAAAAATTAAGTTAAGTGAACTAAAATTCTTAATTTAGTTCACTTCACTTAATTAAAGTTTTGAGCTACAAACTAACATATTAACATGTGATTGTATCAAAATACAATTCTAATTTTAATATAGTAGTAACTACTAAGGTTGCATCAAAATACAGCCCAAGACATCAAAAAAACAACTGTCTAATAATCAAAATAGAGGTGGTTGTAGTATGTGCGTGGGTTGCCTATGTCTTTTACCGAAACCACCATCAAAATTTGTTAGAAACCCAACCTTCACTTGCAATTACGACACACAATTAACTAATGAGCACCTGCTTAAATTGATAAGCACCTACCCATATTTCATCTAACCAATATCTACAACTCAGCAACACAATTGAAGTAAGAAAAATGAAGCAAATGGAATTGAAGTAAGAAAAATGAAGCAAATGGTCTATATTTCCCCACACCCAAATGGCCTCTACTGCCCAATTCCAACCACTTATAGAAAAGATTTTTGTAGCATAAAAACAAGTCAAGAACCACAAAATTACCCATAAACCATGTACCTGTGCATGCCTACTGAATCTGATTCCCAGGAACTTATGGGATAGGAAGTCTGATCTCCAACGGTTGCTGTTCTTCCTGAAATGACAAAGGCAGAGTAATTAAAGTTTAGTTAGAATAAAGATAATGTAATTATTGAATTTAATCAAAACAATATTCAATATAACTTACTGTGCACCCTTTCTTCACCTCATTTAGGGAGCGGCACCAATCACATCCATATAATAGCATCTCCACCATGTCAAGAGCCAACGACGATCGCTACGTGTCGATAACCTTACTTTCAGCACTAAAAGTGGACTCTGAAGCAACCGTGGTGATAGGGATGGCTAATGTGTCACGAGCCATGGTAGACAAAATAGGGAACTTCATCGAATTGGCCTTCCACCACTATAAAGCATCAAACGCCGCAGGATCCTCTACACATTTATGGCATCCCTCTCCCAAATAATAGTCCAACCCTGATTTACTTGGCTTAATCGTCACAACCACGTCCAAAAAGCTATTAAAATCATCCCAATCCTCCGTCTTGCCTACCGCTATCCTCCCCGACCCATCACCAACAGCCTGAACTCCATCCCTTCCTAATGTAGAAGTGCGGGAAGCAGTCAATGCTTGACTAGCATCAACATATTCCCCATATACCTTACACAAGATATCCCGAACAGTATCAGCATTTGCCCGCGCTTCTGGGTCAGGATACATCTTAGGAAACGACCACTAAATGACCCTCATCTTCAATCTAGGGTCTAATACAGAAGCCATAGCCATAAGTAGATTACATTCCCCCTAATATTTATCGAAATTTTGCTTCATTTTGAAAACCATGGCCCTTGCAAAATCATCTTCATCTTCAATCTTACTATCCAACATCATTTTCATTAGACAAACTTGTTTTAAAAACAAATTTGATGTCGGATAATCACTCCCTGATATGAGATTGGTCGCACCATTAAACACCTTTAAAATATCACAAAGTTCTTGCACTTTATCCCAATCATCCTCGTTGGGACAATAATGGTAACTCATATCCCTCTCCTTCAACCTAGGGAAAACATGTTTAAACTTGATTGTCATTTCCAGCATATCATATGTTGAATTCCATCGTGTTTCGCAATCAAGAATAAGCCTGCGAGACGACAATCGCAGCTGCTAAACTATCTCTGTAAAAACCTTAAGCCTACTCTCCGAGGAATTGATATATAACACGTTGTCACGGATGTCATCAATAATGTGACTAATCTGATAAAAGCCATCTTTAACAACCAAGTTCAAGATGTGTGCACAACATCTCACATGAAACAACTTGCCCCACATATGTGCTTCCCCGTAGCTTGGAAATTCTCCTTCAACACTTTGATTGCAACATCATTGCTTAAACCATTGTCCACTGAGATCGTGTGGACCTTAGTTTCAATTTCCCACTCCATCAAGCACTTGAAAATGGCATCTGAAATGGCGACACCAGTACGGGGAGGAGGCAAATGAACGAAGTTCAACACCCGTCTATTCAACTTCCAACTATCATCAATCCAATGTGCAATTAACACCATGTATTCCATTTTATGATTGCCTAAATTCCATAAATATATGGTGAGTCTGATCTTTCTAACACACTTCAGTCCCGTCTTCAACTTCTGTTTCTCATTTTCATACACTTTCACACAGTCATTCTTGCAAGTGTTACAAGAAAGGACTCCACTCAGGAATCTCATACTTCATCATATTATTCAATCCCTCTTCCTCCAAAATAGTAAACGGATGCTCATGCATCAGCACCTAATGGGCAATAAGCTCCCTCATCTTAAGCATATCAAATTGGCCTCAGAGAGTGGCAGGATAATAGATGTACCCTGAGAACTGGAAGGGGGAAATTTTATTTGTTGTTGCCTCAAGGAAGCCGACCTCTTTGCACACCTCTTCAAATGTCTATTAAATTGGGTAGTGCTTTCAGTGGCAGTAATTTTCAACTTGGTTTTACAATGGATGCACTCTGCCTTCTTTGCACCACCCAGGACAACCACCTCCCTAAATTCAGTCCACACTGCTTGTGTCTTAGCTCTCTTCTTCCTGTGAATTGGATTCTCATTATCCACTACATTTTCGAGGCTATTGATACTTTGTTCCATACGAGTAGTGGTTGTGCTTCCATAAATGTAACAACGATCAACTGCTCTGATTACAATTGTATCGTCGACGTCATCCAAGGTCGGAGTGCTTGAGGAACTGCCTTCGGAGACCATACCTATAATTAAAAAACATGGTCCATCATTAACAAAACACACAAACTACCCTTGTAAAACCAAAAAAAAAAAAAAATGTATTAGGTAACATATAAAACAGTCAACGTAGAAACTGCCCTTTGCAATATTCCAAACTGCCCATCCTAACTCAATTCTAAACCTAGCCACTGCCCATCATATTCACCAAAAAGATGCCACCATTATTATACAATAAATTTTCTTTACTTATAAAATATTATTCTTTACATATACCAAAATAACATGTACAAAAATTTTAGCAACGGTGGACAGTGATGCCATTTCTCTTCGCTTTTCGATTTCCATCTGACCGCTTCTCACCTAATTCCTGCAAAACATGGAAAAATAACGGGGTGAGCACAAAAATGCTCAGTAAGTAAATCCTCTACTCCTTTATCCCCGCACTTATTCTTGGGTTCTTTCCTATCTATTCTTTCTCTTCTTCATTCTTTCTTTTTTTTTCTCCTTTCTTTCTCTGTTTCTAGTTCTCACTGTTCTTTTATTTCTTTCTAATTCTTTCTATTCTTTCTTTCTCTCTGTTCTTTCTTTCTTTCTATTCTTACTAACCATGATGGAAACCATGGTAGTATGCATGAATGCAATGCACATGCAATAATGCTTAGAAATGCATTTTCTTTCTTTTTTTTCTATTTCTTATTTTGTTTCTTTTCTTTTCATTCTATGCTTTTCTTTCTTTTCTTGCTTGCTCAAGCTCTTCTTTTCCTTTCTTTTCTTGCATGGTCAAGCTTTCTCATTCTTTCTTATTCTTTCTTTTCTTATTCTTATTCTTTCTTTTCTTTTCTTTGCCGATTGGACTCGGTTGATGCATAGATTCGAAACCCTGGTCGTGTGAGTGAGTACAGTCCTCATCTACATGCACTCTTGCGGACTGTACAAATTCTTTCTTCTTCTTATGCCACTCAATTAAGGTGGCGTGCATGTAGGAAATTCTTCTTGGTACAACCCTCATCCACATACACTCTTATGGGTTGTACAAATTCTTCTTCTTCTTATGCCGCTCACTTAAGGCGGCTGTATGTGGGAATTCTTCTTCTTATCACCCACGGGTTCCCCATCGCAACAACCTATTCTTTTCTCTTCTTTAGCACTTTTCTTTCTTTAATTCTTTAGTACTTTTCTTTCTTTCTCTTTGTTATTACTAGAGGTGGAAAAGCAACCCGCCCGGCCCGCGGCGGGTTGCTGTTACTGGCGGGTCGGTCCTGACCCGCCCGGTAACATTGGCGGGCCGGGATAGGCCCGCCAATGTTAGGGAATTGGCTGGCCCAACCCAGACCGCCAACCCTAACCCGCCAAGTTAGGCCACGGGTTAACCCGCTTTGTTTTATATTCTTTTTTTTTTTTTTTTTTTTTTTTTAGGTTGTGTGTTATATTCTGTTTTTTTTTTAGGAGTATGTTTATGTTTTAAAAAAAAAAAGGGGGCAGTTTTTGTTTTTAGGAAGGTTTATGCTTTAAGTAATGTCTTTGAACATCTAATGATGCATGAAATAGTAACTTGACTTTGCTGTTGAGCATATTCCTTGACTTAGGGTGAGCAATATTTCATAAAATAGAGTTAATCATATTTGAATCTTTGTACTTTTGAAACAATATGTCTTGATAAGTTGTGTGAACTTGGTGACGAAGCATGATTGAGGAGTGTATAACAACCCTTAAAAGAAAAAAAAAAAANTATTAGAACTTGCATTATCTAAAGTTAAACTTATCACTTTACTAACAACATCATAATCTTCTAAAACTTCAACAATTTTATTATAAATTTGTTCACCACTATGATCAACATCCATTAATCTAAATCCTAATAAAGATTTATTTAATTTACATTCATTATCAAAATAATGACTAGTCACACAAATATAATCTTGTTTAGCTCTACCACTCCAAATATCGGCAGTTAGAGCCACACTAACATGGCAAGTATGTATTTTATTTTTTAATTCTAATTTCATTTTTTAAAACAATTTTATTAAATCATTTTTAGTTGTAGTTTTAGAATAACTTTTAAATCCTGGAAAAAATGAATTTTGAACAAATCTTTCAAAATATTTATCTTCAGCCATATTAATAGGTTGATTAGTTGCAGCAATATATAAAGCTAACTATTCCCTATATACATCAAAATTATAACGCCAATTAGTACCCATATTAGTTATTTGAGTTTGATTGCTTTCTCTATTTCCATGTTGATTAATATGTTTATTAGCATGCCTTTTTAAAGTACCAGTACCATTACCTGAATCAACTTTATAAATATTTCCACAGTATTTGCGTCTCGCTTTCTTGACTTGAACGCCATTTTTTGTCTCGTAAAACTTGTCGAAATGGGCCCAAACGTCTGATGTGTGTCTGTCTTCGCTTTCGACGGCAGTTGATGATCCCGCCTCAGCTTGAGATGAAGTTGGACGAGCACAACGATTACGAGGACGACTTCTAGAACCACCGGGAGCTATTGGAATCGGGGGCATATTTTGAGGTGTATCGGATTCTGAGAATGGGAAAGCGGGACTATTTGAATCTCCTCCCACATTTATGTTAGTAAAATCAGCGGGACTAGGACTAGGATAGTAGTTTCCTTCATCATTGTAATTGATGGGAGAGAAATATCTATACATTGTAGTTGGAAAAAAAAAATTGATGTAGAAGAAATAAAAATTAAAGAAAGAGATTTGGAATTTGGAAAACTGGAAATATGAATTAAAAATTGCAAAAACTAATAAAAATTAAAATATGAGCAAATTGATAACAAAGAGATTAAGAGAATAAATGAATAATTGAGAGATTAGAGATTAGAGAATATGAGAGAATGAGAGAATTTGAGTTGTGAGAAAAATGTGAGAGTTTAGGGCCAATTTATAGGAAAAAATGGCAAAGAAAAATGACGAAAAAGACTCCTCCAACGGCTATATTTCAAGGGTAAAGGGATAATTTGAAAAATAAAATAAAATATTTTAATTTTTTTCTGCCAACCCGCCAGGTTGACAACAGCCAACCCAGCGGGTTGGCGGGTCTCTTTCAAAAGAGACAAAATAGCAACCCGTCGGGTTGCGGGTTGCCATTTTGCAACCCAAGGTCAACCCCGACCGCCATCTTGGCTGTCTAGGTTTAACCCGCGTCGTTACGGGCCGGGTTAGGGTTGACCCGCCTAACCCGGCCCAAATGTTCCACCTCTAGTTATTACACATTATTTATTCTTTCTTTAAGTTCTTATGCATATGCATTATATGCATGTGAATGGCTCATGCTTATGTTTCTTTCTTAAGTGCAATTATGCAATGCAATTATGCTATGTTGCACAAAAATAAGTTTCTCTACTTATGCACAAGCTTCTCTTAGGCATTTCATCAAACATCATACATGCATACTTTAATTCTATTTTTGATACATCTCTACTTCTTTCTTTAACCATCCATTCATGGAGCAAAACTTCTCCACAATAAATCTAAACATGGCTAAGCAAAACACTTCAAATATTCTACTTAATTTCTTTCTACATGCAACCAAACTCCAATAGGTCACCACAATCTCAACTCTACTTCTCATGGCTTAATTCTACTTATCAAAAGCCATCTACTCATCAACATCAACATTCTCAACAATCAATTACAAGCTCATAAGCATAAACATGCATATCAAATCATTTAGTTGCTTAAATCTTAACTTATGTTGGATTTACTTACATTTGCTTGAGTTCCTCCACTAGATGCTCTTTATCTTTGTTGGACTTGCTTCTTCTCTCAAATCCTAAGCATAAACTTCATAAGAATTCCATACTAACTTAAATTAATCTCATATAGGATAAGAATCATTACCTCTTGATGCTTAGGATCAAATCCTTATAGAAACCCAACCAAAAACCCTCAAATCACCCTTGGAAAATTGATGGAAAGATGAGAGAATTGGGGGTAGAAGTGGCATGTGGGATAAAGCAAATGAGAGGGTTTGTGTGCTTAAACCCTTAATATCTCATATAACTAAGCCTTCTTTCCCATTTTGCCCTTACACTTTCTTGGAAATTCCATCCTTGTCCTTTAATTCTTTACAAATTCACCCCCATTCCAAAATATTCTCCATGAAATTTTCTTACATTTCACTCCCCACTTTTCCTGCTAAATAGGGGTAGAATGGTCACTTCACCCCTATGGAAAATTCTCTAGAAACTTCACAAAGAAAATCAGCCAGATCTTCGCTCCGGCGAAAAAATACAGAGCTTACGTCGCCGCGGCGACGATTCTTCTTCGCCTCAGCGAAGTCTATATTTCCCAAAATCCGCCAAGACTTCACCAAATTCAGGGCATCCAAGCAATTCTAACAACTTACAAACTCAACCAAGGGCAACCCAACAACAATAACACATATCAAGTAAACTTATGGCCAACAAACAACATTAAACAGAAAATGAACATGAATCAAATATGTACCTTGAAATGGATGTCACAATTCCCATAACTAACTCTCACCCATTACCTCTTAGTGCCGCTTTGTAACTAACTCTCACCCATTACCCCATAGTGACCCTTTTACGACCCCTCAACTTACAGATCATATTAATCAATGGTGGTCTATCACTCTATAAGACTACAATGAGCAGAAACATCCACAATATGAAGATTGAATGTGGGTTTTAGTCTATCAAGATTGAAACTCTTTCTCACGACAACATGGATTGAAATGAGCAGAACATCCACAATATGAAGATTCAATGGTGAGTTTGGATACTTACTGGCTTAAAATGGTCGATTTTATGCTCAATTTGGAGGCGAAGTGTAACGCCCCACTTGAGGTACGTACTCAAGATTTGCTATATTGCTTAAGTGTTCATTGATTCAGCTTTAATTGAGTTTGTTTATTGTTAATAATATTTAGTTGGCCTTGGTTGAATGGATATTGTGAGTTGGTTGAGTGGTTGCCCTGAAATCTGTAAAACTTGGTGAAGTTTTTGTGTTACAGATTTCACCGGGGCAAAGAAGAAGCTTCGCCGCGGCGATGAAGCCCCGCAACCTACGGTATAGGTTCTGTAATTTTTCGCTGGGGCGAAGAAAGATTCTTCGCCGCGGCAAAGGGCTTGACAAAAAGTGTATTGAGTTTCTAGAGAATTCTTCCTTTGGGGTACAATGACCATTCTACCCCTAATTAGTAGGAAAAGTGGGGAGTAAAATGTAAGGAAATTTCATGGAGAATAGGTTAGTATGAGGGTGTGAGTGAAATGAATCAAAGGATATAGATGGAATTTCCAAGGAAGAGCAAGGGCAAAGTTGGGAAGTGATGGTTTCTTATGAGCTAAAAAGGTTAAGTGAAATAAACCCTCCATTTCATTCATTTCCACCGCCATAACCATTCTCTAAATTCTCTCAAGTTTCCTTTCAATTTTCCAAGATTTCTAAGGAGTTTTAGGGAGCTTTTGGGGTAATTTTAGTAGAGTTTGAATTTAAAGCATCATAAGGTAAGGATTCTTGCTTTGGATGTGAGTTTGCTTATAGTTATATTGAAGTCTTATATGGTTGTTATTGTTCTTGTTGTTGTTTTGAGTTGTTGTAGAGAGAAGACAAGACAACAAGGGAAAGGAAAAGTACTAGAGAAGTCACTTTTTCACAAGGTAAGTAAATCCAACCCAAGTGGAGATTTAAGAACTCTTTTGAGTAGAGATTTATGTATGCATGTGTTTATCTTATGTTCATTGAGAAATTGAGATGAGATGAGATGAGATGAGATTATAGTTATTAATGAGTATTGAATGTATTGGAATATGAGAAGTGTTGAGATTTTATGGTGTTGAGTTGAGTTTGATGGAAGTTGAAGGGAGTTTGAGTAAACCCTGTAGAAGTGTTTGTTTCATTGATAGGAAATTAGAGTTTATGAGAGAGTTTTCTCCCATATTGGGAAGGTTCAAGAGAAGAGAAGAGTTATTGTTAACATAGAGTTTTATATGCACATGAGTTGTATGATGAAATGCTCAAGAGGAGCATGAGTAAGAGTAAAAAGCCTTAATTATTACTACATGGCATAATTGCATTTCATTAGCGCATTAATGAGCATGAGTCATCCATATGCATTAATTATGCATTAGAGAAAGAGTAGAAAAAGAGTAGAGAACTTTGAGTGTGGGCTTTAGTAAAGAGAAAGAGAGATTGAGCACTAGAGAATAAAAGAGATAAAAGAGAATAGAGTAGGTTGTGCGATGGGGAACTCGTGAGTAATAGGTAAAGTAGTCCCGCATGTACGCCGCATTGAGAGAGCGGCATGAGTATGAGAGAGAGAAGTGGTGTAGCCCGTGAGAGTGCATGCAGATGAGGGCTATACCCAAGAGTACCCGAGAGAGAGTTTATACACTCACATGGCCAAGGGTTCCGAATTCATGCATAACCGAGTCCAATCAGCTAGAATGAGCAGAAGTTACGTAGAGCGGGAGCGAGTCCCGGCCATGCCTCCGGTAAGATGAGGCCATGACTTACTAAATAGAGTTAGTAGAAAAGAGTTATGAGAAAGAGAAAACAGAGAGAAGTATAAGAGAAAGAGTAAATGAGAATTGTAAGGAAAGAATTAGAGAGAGTTACGGGGTTAGATGAGTAGAGGATTTACTTACTGAGCATTGTTTTAGTGCTCACCCCATTGTTTCCTATGTTTTGCAGGATCTAGGTGAGGACACGGTCGGATAGGCGTCGGCAAGCGAAAGGAAATGGCTACACTGTCCACCATGTTTTTGATCACTTTTGTACATGATACAATTTCTGTGTAAAGAATATCTATATACATATATGTTTAATGAAAGAAAATTTTGGGCCCAACTATTTATGTTATTTTCCATGTGTTTTCATTATGTATCTTTTATGAGTATATGAGTAGAAAGCGGCTATTACACAAAGATTGCATTTTGTGATTTAGGGGTGAATTGCTAAAGTCGCTATTCCTCTCCACCTTTGCAATCTCTTCGGCAATGGCAAGAACAGGCAAGGGTGGTCATCTACAGCAACGTCGACAAGCGTAGGGTAGATTCGGGATATAGGGTTGTCGTGATTTGGGGATTTAGGGTTTGTTATTTGTGAAATTAGGTTTAGGGTTAGGTTTAGGGCTTAATAGATTTGGGAATTGGGGGAAATTCAATTTGGGGATTTTTTTAGGTTTAGTTCGTGTTTTACACTTTTACTCTTTTGCAATTAGAGGGGTAAATGTCATTTTTTTTAATATTTTACCATGCAACATTACTTTTCAGTCCCACTAGGTTTATAAAACTTAAAATAAAAACCTTGTTTTCGCAAGCCACCCCAGGCTCGCGAGCCCATGAGCCAAGCCACCCCTAGTTCGAACTCGACTAGGGTTAGCACCTGAGTTCTAGCCAAGTCGACTCGATATTTGTCGAGTCGAGCTCCAGACAAGGATTCCCCAACCACCCAAAATCACGCAACATCACAGCATAGCAGTAACAAGCCTCCCACTTGGCATCACACCCAAAACAAAACCAACACCACTCAAAAGCCCACAAGCAGCTCACCCTAGAATCAAAATAAAAATCCATCAAATAGCAACCCAACAACACAAGGTTAGAGACATGTGATTTCTTAAGTAATTAAAGGTGAACCTGCATTTCAAAAATTTCCAAATAAATACATGAATAACCATTGACAAAAAGAAAACCACAAACTGATCAAAGACAGCAAATGCAACTTATTTACTAATTAATTAAAAATTTACAAATCTGATAAATTATAAAAGTCCCCTTACATAATTATTATTATCCCAAAATTTATAAAAAATTAAGGGGCTAAATGAATATTTATCAGGCCTACATAGGACCGGTCCTATTGATAATCCATAAATTATACAGTTTTTATTAGACCTTTTTGTCGGATTTCAGGTACTTTCTGGTGCATTTTGAATTGAATTGGTTCTTAATTCGTTACTTTTCATATTTGAGGTTAAAATGGACATTTTGAGCAAATAAGCACAAAATTGGATATTTTTTACTCAGAAATTAGCGGATATCAGAAGATAGGGGAGTTCCGGAGTAGGATTAAGTACGATGAAGCTTGTTTCCAACGAAGAGCACCGAGAATCGAGGAATTAAGCGAAGAAGCAAGCGGAGTGGCAGTTCTGTAATTTTAGAACTCAGGAAGGAGCTTCGCCGTGGCGAAGGAATTGTCTTCGCCGCGGCGAAGTAAGCCAGAGACGATTGGGATTTCTTCATTCTTTGCCGCGGTGAAGAATTCTTCTTCGCCGCGGCGACAGTCAATTTATTCAGTTTTGTTAAACGCACAATTTCGTGTTGTGCGTGTTTTGGCTAGGTTTCTGGACTAAGTATAAAAGAAAAACTTAACCTTTTGCCAAGGGGCTGGAGCTGTTTAGGTTTAGCCACTTTTACACTTTTCTTAGAGTAAAGCTGGAGTTTTTCGGATTGTTTAAGGGAGAAGGTTCAGATTTTGACTAGAAGATTCATCTTTTGGGGAGATTTCTTATCTTTCATCTCAGTTTCATTATGTTTAACTTGTTTATTTCTATTTTTCGTTTTTGTAGTATTAATTTAGCTATGAACTAATCTTTTATGGGTTAGGATTTTGATTGTAGTTTGGATTTTAAATGGGTTAAGTGTTTTGATTGTGTTATTTCATGTGAATAAGCTTTGGCTGTGTGTTACTCTAAATTGAATGCTGTATGTGATGAACATTTGAGATTGAGAAATAATTCATGTTAGGCTTCTTGGGTAATCACCATTATAGTATTGGATGCTAAGATAGATTCAGAATTAATGAAATCAATTTGGATTCTTGTGCTTAATGATTCAGAATTATTAACCTTCAATTTATTGGGTGCAGAATGTTATAAGGAGAATAGGAAAACATAGCCCGAGAGGGTATGTTTAACATATTAGTGAATTCGATTTACAACCATTGCGCATGAATGTAATATAGTGTAATTTTTGGTTTAACCCATAAAGTCCAAACGAATTCAAAACCCTACCCGTTTTGCTTGAATTGATATTCCGTGTTTCATCTTGCTCTCTTAATTAAGATTTAATTCTTTGTTTAATTTCATTGTTGTTTTTCATTACAATTTGCTCCCACCAATCCAAAGAATTCGATTACTTCAACTTGATAATGTTAGGAAACTTAATGCTTTGCTAACAGTCCTCGTGGGAACGATATCCTACCCATCATTTTATTACTTAAGCGACTAGTGCACTTGCTAGTTTTGCATGTTGTAGAAACAACCATCAAGTTTTTGGCGCCGTTGTCAGGGACTGTTTTTAAGTTAACATTGAGTTTTTCCTTAAGTTTAGCTAGATTGAAGTTTTAATTTTTGTTTTTAATTTTCATTAGAGTTGTGATCTCACTTTTCTCTCACTTGTGTTCGTTCAGTTTATGCAAAGAGCAAGACGTAAACCAGTGGTTCCTATTGACCTTGAGGTTGAGAGGACTGTAAGAAGACTTAACAGAGAGAGAAGAGAAGAGATAATCTTACTGCAGATCGGAAGAAGTTGTTGTTGAAATGGCTGAACAAAAAACAGGACACTGAGGGAATTTTCAGTTCCCACAGTGAACGGAAGTGGGTCAAGTATTACTAGACCTACAGTACAAGCAAACAACTTCGAGATCAAGCCGCAATCATCCAATGATCCAGCAGTCGGTTAGATCAACGGTGATTTGAAGGAGGATTCGAATCAGCACATTGCAAATTTCCTGGAAATTTGCGACACCTTCAAGTCAAATGGAGTGTCGATGATGCTATTAGGCTGCGTTTATTCCCATTCTCATTGGGAGATAAAGCAAAAGGGTGGTTAATGGCATTACCACCGGAACGATAACAATGGAATGATCTGGCACAAAAATTCCTGACCAAGTTCTTTCCTCCACCAAGTCAGCGAAATTGAGAAATGATATCATATCTTTTCTCCAAGAAGATGCCCAGTCGTTGTACAGGTGGGAGAGATACAAGGAGTTAATGAGAAAGTGTCCACATCATGGTCTGCCAGTTTGGCTTCAAGTCCAAACATTCTATAATAGTTTGATGGGTAATGTGCAAACCATGGTTGATGCAGCGTCAGGAGGGGCCTTGCAGAATAAGACACTAGAGGAAGCGTATGAGTTGCTTGAGGTTTTGGCAAGCAACAATTATCAAAGACCGAATGAAGGGTAACAACAAGGAAATCTTCGGGTCTTCATGAAGTTGATGCCTTCACAGCCATCTCAGCCAACTCACTGCACTTCAAAAACAGTTGGGAACTATGCAGGTAAATTCTATACAAGCACCTCAACAACATGTGAATTTTGTGCAAGAAACCATGTGAGCAGCGAGTGTCAAGTTGGAACACATTTGCACCTCATCTTCATCAACGGAGCAAGTGAACTACTTGAGGAAATCAGAGACAACCGAACAACCCATTTTCCAACACATATAATCCAGTTGGAAAATCACCCAAATCTGGCTTGGGGAAATCAAACCAACAAGTTAACCAATGGAACCAGAGACAAGTTCCAAATAACCAACCAGGGGACAAATCAACCGGGAGATCAAGAGCGACGAAGTTGGAGGATATGTTTAGTATTCATGCAAGAGACCACTGGATTCATAGAACAGGACAACTTTAGAAACCAAGGGGCGTCCATTCGAAATCTGTGAGGTACAGATGGGCCAATTGGCCGAGAAGCTGAATGATAGACCGCAGGGTTCTCTACCGACAATACGTGACCAACCCCGTGAACAAGAAAATGCCATAATTTTGAGAAGTGGGATAGTTTTGGAAGAGGTAGGCCACACTACCAAAGAGGTGGAGCAACCCGGAAGGGAAGATTCTGAAGAGAGAATTGATGAAGAGATCAATTGTGAAGAGAATTCAGGTGATTTAGGGAAGAGAAAAGAAAGAGGAAGAAGGCAAAGAAGAAGGAGAAATTGCCATTCCCCGAGATACCACCAAATTAGCACATCACACCCCCACCCGTGCCTTTTCCTCAGAGATTGAGAAGAAGAATCAGGATAAGCAATTTTCAAAGTTCATTGAAATTTTCAAAAAATTGCATATTAACATTCCTTTTGCAGATGCATTAAAGCAAATGCCAAGTTATGCGAAGTTCCTGAAGGAAATCCTTTCGAACAAAAGGAAATTAGAAGATGAGGAAACGTGATGCTCACGGAAGAGTGTAGTGCAATCCTCCAGAAGAAATTACCCCTGAAGCTCAAAGATCCAAGGAGTTTTACTATTCCTTAGTTATAGGGGATATTACTTTTGATCGTGTTCTATGTGATTTAGGAGCTAGTATAAATTTGATGCCCTTCTCTGTTTTCAGGAGATTGGGGATTGGTGAAGTGAAGCCAACGACAATGTCGTTGCAACTAGCGATAGGTCGATAAAGCACCTGAGGGGGATAGTTGAAGATGTATTGTAGGTGGGAAGATAATTTTTCCAGCGGACTTTGTGGTGTTGGACATGGAAGAGGATAAGGAGATTCCTCTCATTTTGGGCCGCATTTTTAGCCACGGGGAGAGCACTGATTGATGTGCAGGAAGGAAAGTTGCTGTTAAGGGTTCAAGATAAATAGTAACTTTCAATGTTTTTGATGCAACGAAGTTTCCGTCGAATTGGATTCATGCTTTAGTGTCGATGTGGTGGATGAACTTGTTATAGAATCCATGAAAGAAAACACCCCTGAATTACCTCTAGAAGCGTGTATAGCCAAATCAAAAACAGTAGGTAAAGAATCGGCAAGTAATGATTGTGCTAGGATGTTAGAAGTACTTCAACCGATTGAGGAGAGTCAAGATGTAGAATTTGAGGAGTTTGATTTTGACAAAGAGAGGGCAAAGGAATAATGAAGAAGCTCCAAGGCTTGAACTGAAACCTTTACCGCCTCACCTCAAATATGCGGTGTTTATTGTGCAGCTTTGAATGCCTTAGAGGAAAGAGATTGATTGAGTGTGAGGGAACATAGACTAGCAATTGTGACCATTTCGGACATTAGATCTCGCCCTCATTTTGCATGCATAAGATTCTCATGGAGGATGACATTAAGCCAGGGTACAACCACAACGGAGATTGAATCCTTCAATGAGGAAGTGGTGAGAAAGGAGGTGGTGAAACTCTTAGATGCGGGGATTATTTATCCGATTTTCGATAGTCCATGGGTGAGCCCGGTACAAGTAGTTCCGAAAAAGGAGGGATCACTGTTGTGAAGAATGAGAGTAATGAGTTGATTCCAACAAGGATGGTAACGGGTTGGAGATGTGCATTGATTACCGTAAACTGAATGAGGCAACAGAAGGATCATTTTCCATTGCCCTTCATCGATCAATGTTAGAGAGGTTGGTAGGACATGCCTATTATTGTTTCTTAGATGGCTATTCAAGATAAACCCAATTGCCATCGCTCCAGAGGATCAAGAGAAAACGACCTTCACTTATCCCTACGGCACTTTTGCTTACAGACGGATGCCATTTGGGTTATGCAATGCACCAACAACATTCCAAAGATGCATGATGTCAATCTTTGGAGACATGGTGGAACGGTTTATAGAAGTTTTCATGGATGACTTCTCAGTTTTTGGATCATCATTTGATAACTGTCTAACAAATCTGTCTCTTGTTTTACAGCGGTGTAAGAAACAAATTTGGTGCTGAATTAGGGAAATGTCACTTCATGGTCCAAGAGAGAATAGTGCTCAGGCATAGGATTTCCAAGGATGGGATTGAAGTTGATCGGGCAAAGACAAAGTGATTGAGAAGCTACCCACCACCATCAAATGTCAAAGCAGTCCGAAGTTTCTTGGGGCATGCGGGTTTTACAGACGCTTCATCAAGGATTTTTCTAAGATCTCTAAACCCCTTTGCAATCTATTGAATAAAGATGTTGTTTTTTATTTTAATGATAGTGCATGCAGCTTTCCTAACTCTGAAAAATTACTAGTATCTGCCTTATTATCTCATTCCCGATTGGGGACTGCCCTTTGAACTAATGTGTGATGCTAGTGACTTTGCTTTAGGGGTAGTATTAGGACAGAGAAAAAATAAGTGTTGCATGTAATTCAATATGCTACAAGACACTCGTTGATGCACAACTGATTACACCCACCACTGAAAAAGATTATTGGCTGTGGTGTTTACTTTTGACAATTTTCGTTCTTACTTATTAGGTGCGAAGTGATCGTTACACAGACCATTCAGCACTCAGACACCTAATGGCGAAGCAAGAAGCAAAACCTCGTTTGATAAGATGGATTTTCTACTTCAATTTTGAGTTGGAATTCGAGACAAGAAGGGGTCGGAAAATGTGGTAGCTGATCATTTCGAAATTGAGAGACCAATCAAGGGAAATGAGGTGGAAATGCCAATTACAGAAATATTTCTGGATGAGAAGCTGATGAGAGTGGAAGAGCACCATGGTATGCGGATTTTGCAAATTATCTATCATCAAGGTGCTCCCAAGTGGTATGACTTTCCAGAAGAGGAAATTTTTCTCAGATTTAAAGTACTACTTTTGGGAAGAGTCATTCCTATACAGACACTGTACTGTCGTCAATGAACGGAATGTGTCCCGGAGGAAGAAATGGAGAGCATTTTAAGGCATTGTCATGAGAAGGAAGTGTGGCCATTTGGGGGAGCTGACCAGCGAAGGTGCTACAATCTGGGTTTTATTGGCCAACCCTCTTAAGGATTCCTTTCGGATGATCAGGAGTGTGACCAATGTCAACGATGGGAAATATTTCACGAGTTGAGATGCCGTTGAACTCCTGGTGGTTGAAATTTTTGACGTTTGGGGATTGATTTCATGGGTCCTTTCCCAAGTTCTTTTAGGAACACGTATATCTTGGTAGCGGTGGATTATGTGTCGAAATGGGTTGAGGCAGTTGCACTGCAACTAATGACTGGTGGTGATTAATTTTGTGAGAAGAATATTTTCTCAAGGTTTGGGGCACCACGAGCAATCATTAGTGATGGAGGATCGCATTTTGCAATAGGCAAATGGATGCATTGCTGAGTAGTATGGAGTACACATAGGTTGCAACACCCTACCATCCACAACGAGCGGGCAAGTGGAACTGTCGAATAGAGAACTTAAGGAGTTTAGAAAAAACAGTTATGCCTTGAGGAAGGATTGGTCACGGAGTTGGACGATGCTTTATGGGCTTATCGCACTGCCTTCAAAACCCCAATTGGTATGTCTCCGTTCAGATTGGTTTATGGGAAAGCGTGCCACTTGCCGGTAGAACTTGAACATAAGGCATACTAGGCCGTCAAGCAGTTGAACATGGCCTTGACTTTGAACGAGCTTGATGAGTTTCGTCTCGAAGCTATGAAAATGCCCGATTATAAAGAGAAGACAAAAGTGTGCACACAAGCACATCCGGGTCAAGGCTTTTGAAGTTGATAGAAGGTATTGTTGTTCACCTCTAGACTTAGGCTTTTCCCCGGAAAACTTAAGTCTAGATGGTCCGGCCCATTCACTATTACATACATGCATCCAGAGCAGTGGAAGTCCACTATGAGGAAAAGGGCACTTTCACGGTTAATGGACAGAGGTTGAAGCCATACATTGAGGGGGTGTGAGTTGCAAGTTCCTCCCAATCCGCTGGACATCCCAACCTAAATGATGGAGAGAGTCAAGCTCTACTATAACAAGCGCTTCTTGGGAGACACCCAAGTGTTTTTAACTTTTGATTTTAATTTTTGTTGTTCGAATTATTTTATTCATTATGAGTTTGTATAGAATTGATGTTTTTATTGTTTTTGGGTGTTTCAGGTGAAGTCTTGAGCCAAAGGAAGGTATAAAAAATTTCCAGACTTCGCCGCGGCGAAGAAAATTTCTTCGCCGCGGCGAAGAGACATGAAGAAACCAGGTTGCTACTGGAGGATTTCGCCGCGGCGAAGTAATTGTTTGTCGCCGCAGCGAAGAAAAGAAGTAAATTGCTGAAAAATTGGCTAAGGCATTTCGCCGCGGCGAAAGAATTTCTTCGCCGAGGCGAAGTGAGCCTTGTACTCTCGGGAAGTTTTTGCCTCGGCGAAGAATTTTTCTTCGCCGCGGCGAAACCTAGAATTTTTAGGCATGAACGATGAACTTCGCGAGACCTGGAAAAGTTTGTTAGGGTTTATGCATGATGAACTTCGCCGTGGCGAAGAAACTTCTTCACCGCGGCGACAAGCTTTTTTTATAAATACCAACTTTCTTCTTCATTCTTCACGCGCCTCTTGCATTTAGAGTTGAGAGAAAAAATTTCAACTTTCAATCTTTTGCTTCTATTTTGCTTTTCCAACCAAAACTCTACTCTACAACATTCCAAACACCAAACAAACCCGTATCAACAACAAATTCTCACGAAATTTCACAAAAATTTTTGGATCAAAAAATTGGGGCTTTCTTATTTGGGTCGTTTCCGGTTCAATTGGTGTGCAAACTCCTTCATATTGGTAGATCTCGAAACCCAAAGCTTTATTTCGGAAAATTTTAAGTTTATAATCATAGATCTAAGAATTTTGTTAAACTTTTCACTTGAGAATTTTTGGGTTATTTTGAGTTGTGATTTTGATTGATGTTGGAAGTTTGTAAATCATTGATTGCTAGAAGTGTGGGTGTTGATTTTTTTTGGAGTGTTATGTTGAATTGAAAAATTGTAGTTTTGGGGGTTGAATTCAAATTTTTGGAAGTGTGGTTTTTTTTGGAAGTTTGACATGGCTGTGTATTTGTAGGTCTAATTCCTTGGGGTTAATATTTTGGATTGAATTTCAGTTGGATCAATGGCTCCGAAAATTAACATAAGAGCAAGGGGAAGAATGTTGACAACCGTTTTGAACGAGGCAACCCGTAAACGATATGAGGAGGTAATCAAACGAAGGATAAGGGTTTCATCCCTGAGCGTAGATTGACCGCACCACAATCTTGGACTGGATTAGAGGGAGACGTTGGGACATGTTCATGCGTGCTCCTGAAGTTCTGGCTGTAGAACCGTTGGTGAGAGTTTCTATGCCACCTCCCGAATTCAGGGATACTGTGTTTGTACGAGGGGAAGAGTGCAATTTTCAGCAAGGGATATCAACAACTTCTATAACTTGCCCGAAATTTTCAATGATCAGTATGGGGAGTTCAAAAGATCAAACTTTGAGGATGATATTATCCTGTCGGTCATTGTGAAACCTGGGGCAGCGTGGGAAGTGTCTAGGAAACAAAGAAGACACTCAAAGGAACGCAGTTGACACCAATGGCTCGGCTGTGGTAGTACTTGCTGTGTGCTAAATTAATGCCGGAGTCACACTACAGCACAGTGACTCATAGAAGGCGATTTGCTCTCCTCTATTGCCACAGGAATAGTATGGTGTGGGAGACATCATTTATAATAGTGTCAAGCTAGCATCCAGAAAGGGGCGAGCGAGTTCTGTTTCCCGCATCTCATCACGCTATGTGCCTAAACGGGGGGGGTCAAGGTTCAAGATGATGACAGCATATTCATCTGGCTCCAACTCTAGATTCAGACTATTACAAGAAACACCTTGACCGAACGAAAGCTGCCCAACCAAGAGCAGGGGCAAGAGCAGAGAACGAGCATGGCCACATCATCATCCAGCTCCACACGGTCACAAAAAGAGATATGCAGAAATGTTGGGCATGATGAGATTATGAAGAAACGACAGGATTGGATGATGGAGCGACACAGAGCATGCAAATTGCTGACAAACAGCTTCAAGGAGCTGAAGTTGTTACACTTCCGCATACCAATGGGTTGACTAAACTCGGATGAGTGACGGATCAGAGAAACGAGAAGATGAAAGGAAGAAAGGAAGAACAAGACTGAACCGAGCACCTGTTTATGTTTTATGTTATTTAACCTGTTTTCATTCATTTGTGTCCATTTGAAACTTTAAACTCATTATTTTGGTTGTGGATTTTGTTTTCATGTTAGTTGTTTAGTTGTTTTTAAGTTGTAGTTATTGAAAGGACGAGATTAGGTTGTAATATTTTCAATTTAATTGTGAATTCGTTCTACATGAGGGACACCACATTTTTATTGTTTTGACAGATTTTGGATGATGAAAAGTCCGAGAACGGGTGATCATTATGGAGCGACGATTCATGAATTAACCAGGAGCATTCTCGTACCTTTTTGATTTTTTGTTTTATTATTTTCTATTCCTGATTTGTGCATAATGGAACATTGGGGACAATGTCATATTTAGTTTGGGGGTAGGAATATTTTTGAGTTTAAGGGTATATTGGCTGGAAACCAGTAACTGCCTTAAAAACTGCCTAGCAGTACTTGGCGACCTCGGGTTTAACAACGCTGCGTACACCTTAAACTGTAAAATCTATTTTAAGGTATATTGGCTGGAAACCAGTACTGCCTTAAAAACTGTCTAGCAGTACTTGCGACCTCGGGTTTAACAATGCCGCGTACACCTTAAAAAAAAAAAAAAAATTAGTTTTGTTTTATTTTTCTTTGGTGGTTTTGTTTTGCCGATGGAGTTGTGTAAATCAATGATGAGAATAGAATTGTTGAATTTTTATTGTTGAGAATGTAAGCATTGCTTCAAGTTTATGTTTATGACTGGATTTTGATTGAGGTTTGTTGAGTGGTTCAACCCATTTTCATTTTTTTTTTTTTTTTTTTTCGGCATGCTTAGATTCATTTTAGTGTGATTAGGTAAAGTCTTGATAATGTTTGGGACTCTAAACCTAGTTGAAAGCTTGAGGCGAAATTCTAGGATTAGACATGTTAGAGATGATTTAGGCATTTTTAGGAACGTTGAGCCTTTCTAGCCAACCTATGAATGAAATTATCCCTAGTCACCCATTTGGCCATTTAACTTTGCTTTATTTTTTTTCTTGGAAAACAACAGAATTGTAAATTCCTTTTTACCCTAAACACTTTCGTACCTTTAGGAGATTCGGTCCTAGTGCAAAACAAAGAACGAAACGAGGTGTACAAATGAGCAAAAGAATAGTTTGGGGTTAAGAGAAGAAAAATAAAGAAGAGACCAAAAGATGATGTAGGGTGTTAGAGAAAGATAAAAACAAAGGAGTTAGTCACCTCAATTTAATTCTATTGATTGTGAAAAAAAAAATAAAAAAAAACAATGCTGCCTAGTTTAGGGTATACCGGCTGGAAACCAAACCCGCCTTAAAACTGCCTAGCAGTATTTGGCGACCTCGGGTTTAACAACGCCACGTACACCTTAAACGAGTCTCCCCTGCGTTTATGGTATCCAAAAGTTTTTTAAGGATACGCGTTTGAAGGCTGGTGAACTAGTGGACATGTCGATTGGTGTTGAGAAAGTGTGGGTTTCGATGTGATTTTAGTTTTGCTTTAGGACAACCGAGTTCTCTTACTTTGTTTCCTATCCTTTTATTGGAGCCCATGACTCGAGCCTAGCGTTACAAGCTTTTAAAGACCTTTTGATTCTCATCTGTGTTTAGTCCTCATTAGTGGGAGTAGTTCGATATTTAGGCTTATGGAGTCTGCCACCATTTGATAAACTTTACAATTTTTGCATAAAATAATCCGGGAAGTTGGAATGTAGATTGAGTGGATCACCTACTTGGTGGACCGATTGAGGAAGACAACGATGTAGCTTATAACTTCTTAGAGTGTCGAACATTTCCTGATAATAATTTTTCAACAATTTTTGAGACATGTGCAATTTCTAGCCAATTCACTGTGGAATTTGAGTTTTGTTGGTTTTGTTTTTCAGTTTTGTTGTGTGTGTTTTCGTGTTTTTGTTTTTGTTTGTTGTCTTTGTTTTCGTTAGTTTTGTACTGTATGCTCGGGACAAGCATCTCTTTAGTTGGGGTAGTTGATAATCCATAAATATAACAATTTTTATTAGATCTTTTTGTCGGATTTCAGGTATTTTCTGGTGCATTTTGACCTGAATTGGTTCTTAATTCGTTACTTTTCGTATTTCGGTTAAAATGGACATTTTGAGCAAATAAGCACAAAATTGGATATTTTTTTACTCAGAAATTACGGATATCAGAAGATAGGGGAGTTCCGGAGTAGGATTAAGTACGATGAGCTGTTTTTTCCAAGGAAGAGCACCGAGAATCGAGGAATTAAGCGAAGAAGCAAGCGAAGTGGCAGTTCTGTATTTCAGAACTCAGGGAGAGCTTCGCCGTGGCGAAGTAAGCCAGAGACGATTGGGCTTTCTTCATTCTTCGCCACGGCGACAGTCAATTTATTCAGTTTTGTTAAACGCACAGTTTCGTGTTGTGCGTGTTTTGGCTGGGTTTTTGGACTAAGTATAAAAGAAAAACTTAACCTTTTGCCAAGGGGCTGGAGCTGTTTAGGTTTAGCCGTTTTTTACACTTTTCTTAGAGTAGAGTTGGAGTTTTTCGGATTGTTTGGGAGAAGGTTCAGATTTTGACTAGAAGATTCATCTTTTGGGGAGATTTCTTATCTTTCATCTCAGTTTCATTATTTTTAACTTGTTTATTTCTATTTTTCATTTTTGTAGTATTAATTTAGCTATGAACTAATCTTTTATGGGTTAGGGTTTTAATTGTAGTTTGGATTTTAAATGGGTTAAGTGTTTGATTGTGTTATTTCCATGTGAATAGCTTTGGCTGTGTTACTCTGAAATTGAATGCTGTATGTGATGAACATGATGAGATTGAGAAATAATTCCCTTAGGCTTCTTGGGTAATCACCATTATAGTATTGGATGCTAGAGATAGATTTAAGAATTAATGAAATCATTTAGGATTCTTGTGCTTAATGAATTCAGAATTATTAACCTTCAATTTGTTGTGTGCGGAATGTTAATAAGGATGAAGAGGAAAACATAGCCCGAGAGGGTATGTTTAACATATTAGTGAATTCGATTTACACCATTGCGCATGAATGTGAATGTGTAATTTTTTGTTTAACCCTAAAAGTCCAAACGAAGTCAAAACCCTACCCGTTTTGCTTGAATTGATATTCTGTGTTTCATCTTGCTCTCTTAATTAAGATTTAATTCTTTGTTTAATTTCATTGTTTTTTTCATTACAATTTGCTCCCCCAATCCAAAGATTTGATTACTTCAACTTGATAACGTTAGAAAACTTAGTGCTTTGCTAACAGTCCTCGTGGGATGATATCCTACCCATCATTTTATTACTTAACACTAGTGTACTTGCTAGTTTTGCATGTTTGTAAGAAACAACCATCACCTATACAGGCCAAGCCTAGGCCTAGAGTCGGTCTGGGCCCTCACAAAAGTGGTAGGCCCAAGATCGGTCCCAACCAATTTGGGCTCATCCCATAGGAACGGTCCTCAAATTGGAATCGTTCCAAGCCTAGGCCCCGTTTGCCCACCTCTACCAAATTCTTACTGACATAAATTTCATTTAGTTTTTGGTAACTACAATATAAAGTTTGGAATTAAAGTATAGAGGAAGAGAATAAATTATTTGATTACAATTAATCCTCACCTAAATAAAATGGGGCCCAAAGAAAAAAATGGCAGGGGCTAAAAATCATTTCCCATATTACAAATCGAGGCATTGTGAATTGTCACTCGAACCTAACCAAATCACCATCCCCACTTAGTCACTTTGTGTTGGGTTGGTATTGGTTTGGTTTGGGTTGGGTTGGTTCGATCATATATCCATTAGAGGTGTGCATGATTGGTTTGTTTTGGGTTTGATCATATACCCAAACCATTCCAAATAATTAGTAATTCAAACTAAAAACAAATCAATTTAATCTGGGTTGGTTTTAGTTCGGATTAATCGATTTAACAAATGAAGTTATATGTTTTATTATAAAACTCAAATTTTAATCTACTAAATCAATGAATTAACTGAAAAAGTAATATATAGTTACACAATCCATTGTAATTTGTAAATAGCGTTAGTTTAACATATATATTGTTTGTGAAAAGAAAAAAAAAGTGCATTTGGCAGATGATGTTGTCTAAGACGGTTATGGGGAACATATTCACAAAAACTAGGAGACGTTGGTTGTCTTGTTTAAGATTGGAACTTGAGAAGTAGGTCGCTTAGAATGCAAGAGGGAAGTTGACTTGGACTGAAAGAATTTTATTTCTATATGCCTTGTGTTAACAAATTTGAGTTTATTTCCCACAACGCAAACTTCTTAAGGAAAATCTTCGTCCATTTACGGTATTTTATTTTTTTTGAACCCTTATTAGCTTATTTTAGGCCCGTTTATTAAAGACTCTCTATTAAGCTCCATCAAATTGGGCTAGACTAATTCTTCCCCTCACCATATACCAGAATACATTAGTATGACAAGTGTACTATATTAAAAAAAAAAAAAAAAAAAAAAATGTCTGAACTTAAGTTTCTATATTGTAATTTAATATTTTTAATTGAAAAATGTATATATAAAAAATAAACTTTGGTTCAGTTAAGGTTTTCTTGAGTTCATTTTTCTGGCCTTAATGGACTCGTTAAACATTACATATTACACAGGTTTCAAGGATTTTTGCACGGAAAATAATACAGTTACCGAAGGATACGTATTGAATTCGTACACCGAATGACGTGACGTAATCCTGACCATCGATTAATTATGAATTAATATTAATCGACAGTCAGGATTACGCCACGAATTCAGTACGCATCCTTTGGTAACTGTAGCATTACTCTTTTTGCACACCTCTAACAATCACCAGTGTGATCACCATAAGCCTTTGATGTCGCCAACCTGACCCACGACACTGATTTTGTGTATTATGTGGTGGAAGGAGTTGTTTGATGAATTTTATTTAGCATGAACATTGTTTAGAGCTTTTAGTAATGAATTTTAATTTAAAAAAAAAAAAAAAAAAAAAACTAGTTGTTCTGTAATAGAGGTAAAAATTATACTGCAACAATCAAAGTTGATTAAATTACAATCCATATTAAGGATGTAGACTAATGTTGAGGGAACTATTTTAGTTTGTGGAAAATTTAGGGGTCAAGAATTTATCCATCAAGAATAAAAAGACCTATTTAAAGGTAATGTTCTTAGTCTCTAAAATATAAGGAGTAAGATATAGTCAAATTTCAGGGTAACATTGTTAGTTTCTAAAACTCAATTGGTAAAAGAGGATATAATCTTGGGGGTAACGTTGTTAGTTTGTGAACTTTATGGGTAAAAGTGGTGATTTGGTGTAACTGTATTATTTCTGATACTTAAGTAGTAAACAAAAATAAAATTGGGTCAAAATGTTATTTTCTGAAAACTAAGGGGTAAAAAAAGGGGCAACATTGTCATTTTTTGGAAATTGGAACTTAAGCGTAAAAAATAAAAAACGCCGTTGCCGGGGATCGAACCCGGGTCACCCGCGTGACAGGCGGGAATACTTACCACTATACTACAACGACCTGTTTGGTTATAGGTTCCTACCTTATTTATATAAACAATTTTTCAGGAGCAAGTTTTTTGTCTCTTGCATTTGTATAAGGTTGGATTCCAGTGCACTAACATTATGTGATATAATTTTTTTTTTTTTTTCCGAAATCCAACAAATATATAGCTGGATAGGATTGAAGAAACAAAAAGAATTCCTTCATATCTAAATTACATGGTGTACCCAGTTTATAAAATAAAAAATTTATCAGTTGTGCCAATGAATATAGGATTAGGAAGAAGGATTATGGCAAAAGGAAAAGGGATTTTCCATATGACATCATGTAACTATTTTGTGAATAATTATTATCATTCAATTTGACCATGCTTTTCCATCTTTTTGTAAGGTATAATATTTAGAAGATCTCCACATCAAAGGAGGCCAAAATTGTTAAATTATTTATAATTCTTATAAAGTGGTCATGTGAATTAAATATAATATAAGGTTTAGTAATAATTAATTTAATTGAAGGCATATTAGTCTTTTAACTTTTGATGGAAATGTTACATCAGTTAATAAAATAACTGATGTTTGCAGTTAATTAAATAACTGCAATATAAAAAGTGGGTCCTCTCTCTATTCCTAACGTACGCTAAAAATTTTCTCTGTTCAACAAGAGAGTTTGCGATTATATAAGGGAAGAAAATGAGAGAAACGCTACCTATTTTGATTCAATCAAGATTCAAGTTTTAATTTTCAAACTATGGAATCAGGTATGTATTTCTTTTATATATATGTGAAAATTCATCAAGTTTCAAGATCCTATAATTTTATATTTGTGCAATTTAGAGCATAGAAACATGAATTGATTATTGATTTTTACTTTGGATGAGTTTGCTTTTAAGTTTACAAGTGGTATCAAAGCAATTTCAGGTTTAGAGACTGATGAATTTTTCATTAAGTTATCTTTTAGGGTTCTTATGGGATGTAGAAATTAATTAGGTTTTGGAAATTGTGAAATAGGAATGGTTTGGGTAAAATAGATTTAAGAAAGTAGTTTGGGTTTAGAAATTAACAAATTGGAAGGCTGTGGTAGATTTTTTTTTTTTTCTTATTTTGAAATGCAAATTTTCAGAATCCAAAAGCTGTTTTCAATAAAAAAATTCCAGAAATTCGGAATACGAAGTTTACCTAATTTTCCATAAATTCGGTCAATAATTGACCCATAAAATATTGACCCAACCCAATGATTAAAGTCTTATTAAGTGAGCCCAATTTTCAAATCCATTAAGAATAACTCATAAAGAAGCCCAACCCATAACTCATAAAGAATCTAAACCCTTTTTGGTCAAACGGGTCAACCCAAATAGGTTAAAATGGGCTGACTCGAACCAAAAAAGTGGACCAAATCAACCCGGTTAGGATCCAAAAAGATGAACCGGACCAGTCAACGGGTTAAACCGGTTCAGACCATTGACTGAACCGATCAATGGTTAAAGTTAACGATCAACCGTCAAAGTTAACAATATTAACAATGAGGGTCGAATCAACCCAATTTTGTCCTTAATATGCGTTTAGGCACATGAAATGTGTATAAGTTTCTAAAGTATAATTTTCTTTAGAGAAAGATAAGTATGACAAACTTATAGTTATTATTTAAGTTTGATAACTATATTATGTATAATTTGTTAGTCACCAAAGTGGCCAAATTAAAATGATTATCCCATAGATACCAAACTAAATAAGATTCCATTACTCATGATCATTAGATGCTTTAATGAGTTGACATAATGTATTGGACATGAGTAATTTGAAGTTTATATATTATAGGATAGTTAAGGATCGCCCAAAGGTAGATTAGTTAATCCTATAATTATGAACATAATCGGGGTTAATTAATGTACTTGATTAGGTGTGTTTAGTATATCCAAAGATAACAAACATGTCTAACTAAAGTACATTTAATTACCAATTAAGAAAACTTATAAAAGATTGCATCAATTAAGTTAAATTATCGTATATTGTTATTTCTCCCAAAGGAGATTTTCAATATATATTTATGTTTTAATAATAATAAATTTTAATATCAAAATCTGAAATTATGTATAAGGTATAGAACTCAAAGCATTAATGTGTTAAGCATAATTTTTGTTTTTGCAGCATCTGCTCTTCACGCCTCATCTATTATTAAGTTTAATGGGTTCAATTATAATGAATGGAGTGAACAAGTCGAGTATTACTTGGATGTTCAAAATCTCGACCTTGCACTCATGACACAGAAACCAGCTGATCTCACTGAGAACAGCACTGATAAAGAAAGGTCTTTCCATAAGGAATGGGAGAGATTGAAGAAACAAGGAGTTCATTTTGTTAATCTTGTGGGCTTGTCTGGAGTTAAGAACAAATCAAACAAGATTAACAAAATAAACTCCTTGTTTCTTCAATCTTTCCTCCTCTTGAACTAACTTAGTTTGAAGCTCAGTCATATTCCATTTATCTTTAATTATGTTATAATTAATTTGAAATGGACTAAATTGAGGAGATAAAGAGTTAATGACAAACTGAACAAGGAAACTTTCGTCCACAGACATTCCCATGTTTCTAATTCTTGTTGCTATATTTAACATCTCAGTCACATGTTCATACATGCTACGAGAACCATCATATTTCATGGTGGTCAGCCTACTCATTAATGCCCTCGTGCGGGACTTGTCAGCGGCCTCAGACTGAGAAGTCTCTCTGGCTAATCTCATAAATTCTTTAGCATATTCTGTGGTAGGAAGTGAGGTCTTGATTTCGCTCACCACTATCATTCGTAAATATTCAGGCTCAATCTATTCGATCTCTCCCATTCCTTATGGAAAAACCTTTCTTCATCAGTGATGTTCTCAGTGAGATCAGTTGGTTTCTCTGTCATGAGTGCAAGGTCAAGATTTTGAACACCCAAGTAATACTCGACTTGTTCACTTCATTCATTATAATTGAACCCATTAAACTTAATAACATATGAGGCGTGAAGAGCAGATGCTGCAAAAACGACAAATATTATTGTGATAATGCCGCAGCAGTCTTTTTTTCTAAAAACGACAAATATTCAAAAGATGCTAAACATATGGAATTAAAATACTTTGCCGTTAAGGAAGAAGTTCAGAAACAAAGAGTGACTATTGAGCATATTAGCACCAATTTTATGATAGCAGATCCGCTGACTAAAGGGCTATCACCTAAGACCTTTAGTGAGCACGTTGAAAGGATGGTTATTATTGCCCGTCATGATTGATTTATAATGTATTGTATATGTTCCTTGACATTATGTTGTTAACATTACGTTGTTTTTATATACATAAAGCTCTTTACGTTTAGTCACTCTAAGCTCTTGATGTATTGCTTCTGATTGACATAAGTTATTATGTTGTATGTTTCTTTATATTATGTTGTTTTGTATACATGAATGATAAAGATGACAGAATTTGTCCTTGATAAGGGCATTATTGTTGGCCATTAAGAATTATTATAGATTGTTCTGAGTATAGAATTTGTAAAGTGATACATGGAAGGGAATATGTTGATTTAATAACATATGACTGCCATGATCCTTATAGGTTCCTACTTTATAATGTTTATATTTTGACCATTTAAGATATGACCTTTAATTAATTTTATTGTGTGCACATTATGTTTAATTACTAAGCTGTAAAATTTTATTTTTATGACACATGGACCAAGTGGTAGAATGTTAGAATTATTTATAATTCTTATAAAGTGGTCCATGTGAATTAAATATAATATAAGGTTTAGTAATAATTAATTTAATTGAAGGGCATATTGGTCTTTAACCTTTGATGGAAAAGTTACATCAGTTAATAAAATAACTGACGTTTGTAGTTAATGTGATATCCAAAGCATGGACACCACCAAGTCAACAGAGGGTGGTACATGGAGTATACGACTTTTTCCCACCCAAGGTTTGCTTAATGACAAAAATAACCCATTATCATGGTCTGAAACTAACAAAATTTTCTTTATGTTGTGTCTCATATTGGGTAGACATGGGTTGGATATTAGGTTTACAAGAGTGGATAAACAGAGTCACTTAATAAATTAGTTTTTTAGATAGTTGGTAAACGCCTCACCATATGACACTTATCTCATTTACTCACATTGATTATAAATATGAATGTATTCATATGGTAACAAGTCTATTATGAAGTTGACTAGTGTACCCATGATTTGAGAGTTGATTTTTGCTCAAAAACCTTGTGAAATATTATGTTTTACTAAATTAATTTTGACGTAGATATTTAAGGCTCATATATGAGTATTTGCCAAATTAATTTTTGAATTTGTTTGTAAAACAAGACTGAGAAATTGCATATGAAATATATCATATGTCTTTAAAGAGGTAGAAGAAAATATCTGCATTTTCTAAATGGTTTGTCCAAAAAGCTATAATAAATCTTTAAATTATTTTTGATATACAAGTTTAATTTGGTATTGATGGGTGATATTCATATACAAATTGGATTGCTTTGTGTTTTTGAATTTGTAAAATGAAAAA